>NC_138034.1:37792569-38056239 GCF_964106645.2 Podarcis pityusensis
GGATTTGCTTGCAGAGATCTAAAGCACTATACAAATTTAATAAGTAAGTAAATTAAAATAATCCTAAACTGTGCCCAGCAAACAATGAAATTTAAATAGCTATAGCTTAATAAAATCTTTTCTGTAACAAGATGTTGGTTTGAGGTTGGAAGAAGCCATTGTTGCAACAGGTGTCCTACAACGCACACAACTTTGTTCCATTATATTAAAGTTACCAGGCGCCCCCATTTCCCGGGGACAGTCCCTGGATTTACAAATCAGTCCCCATACAAAATCCACTGAAGTTGAAAAGTGTCCCCGGATTCACTGGAAAAAAATCTGGTAACCTTACATATCATATGAAGGATTACCACTATTAAAATCATCCAACAGTAATGTAGCTTAGTTACATAAAAGTCAGTGGATATTTCAGGTAATATTCAACAAAGCTTTACTCAGAATAAATTCTTTAAAGTCAATCAGCATGATTAAGTTAGATCTGTTAATTTCAAAAAGCCAAGTACAACTTAGCTGAATACTACTCTCACAGTTTTGTAGAGATGTTCTTCTTACCTTAACGGCTTTGCTGAACCTAAGACAAAAATCCCTAAATATCTGAAAACACTCTTCCAGTTTCATGGTTTCTTTATCTTCGCATAAGAAGTCCATAAGGGCATGTGATTCCTTCAGCAGTTCCCGTTTCCAGCGCTCCAGCTCTTTTATCTCTTTTACAGCAAACTTAAAATAAAACCGAAATACAAATTAGATCCAAACAGAGACTGACCAGTTTTAGTATCTGTTAAAGTCTAGGATGAATGTTAACTGGCTTGAGACTACAGGACTATAGTGTTTGGAGCTGTTTGGCTAAAGCTTTGCTGCCCTAGATGAACATATATACCTTTTCTGCCACTGGCCAAACAGGTTTTTTGAAACCTTCAAGACCAGTTTATTAGAAGCAATAGTGAATAAACAAATAATAAATGAAAGGTAGAAAAGATTGGAAGAAAAATAATTCATTGGACATACTCAGCACAGCGTCCGGAGTGCACATAAAACGCTGGAAAGGCCTTCCTTGCAATGGTGGTGGTGAGTCAGCTCAAACTCTTGCTCTCCGGTTGTATTTATGATATCAATTTTGGAAAATGATATTTATGTCCCGTATTTTGCACAACCAAAGGAGGCAACCCTACTTCCCACAAGTATTTGGTTGGTCAATGTGAGAACAGGATGCCAGACTGATCCAGCAAGCTTTTATTATGTTTTTATATGCACACTAAAATTCCAGCACAACACATTTTTAGACAGCTTGCAAGAACTCAGCCTTATACCTGCCTTTTAAACATCGTGAGAATTTGCCTATAAGAACACTTAGTTTGAAACTCAAATCTAGTTTGAGATTTGACAAACACTGTTCAAGCAACATTTGTTTCATCAAGATAAGATGTTGCATCCATGGATTTTAAGAAGATTAACTTGTTGTTTTCCTATCCCCCTTTGTTCATAACAAGCATGCACACAGGTACTTGCAGAAACCTTTACTCATCTAATAAAAGAGCATTATTTAACAATGAAGCCAGTGCCAGAAATGTATTAATCTTTGTTTTCTCGGTGGTTTCCCTTACAAAGCAAGAAATCAAATGGGGAGCCCAAGGGTTTGCAAATGGGGAGCATGTAAATGTTGCCTTCAGAAGGGTAGATAATCTTCGCTTTGTCAGCCATCCAAAAAGAAAAAAAAGAGTGTCACTCAACAAGGTATTTATTGAGATAAGCTAAAGGAGCGACGTGGAAAATTGGCTCCACCTTTCATATTAGTAACTTATTCACAAGGATGGGAGAAGCCAAATTTTAAATCAGGTTACTCACCCACCATTTTTAGGAAGTGTTATATAAGGTGAACCTTGTAAAATGAAGAGTGATTCATTTGGAATTACTCCTGATGTTTAAAACAAAAAACATGGATGCTAAAGAGATTCCAAACATGGCCTAATACAGCAAATTTAGTAGCAATGGGGCAGAATACAATTGTTCAGATATGGTAACAAACATGCTGAGCAGTGCATGGGAACCTATATAGTGGCAACTATAGGAAATGTGCAGCACAGAATCTAAAGTTCTCCGGAGCAATAAATAAATTGCACCTGAATATCTAAAGTGTGAACACAAAAACAGGTTATGAAATTACTGTTTGAACTGGGTTTGTAGACTCTGGTTTGTGCTAACCATGCTTATACATCTGCTCCAAGCAAACCAGGGCTAAAGCAGCATTCCAGATTCTCCCGTCTGCCTGCCAGCAAGCAACATGACAAGCAGGTCTTGCTATTATCCCTCCAAGCATACCCACCAGGGAATGAGCTTTGCTTAGCAAGCTGAGCCATGATTTCACTGCATACTCAGAATCTTAGATCAGGGGTAGGCAAGAAACCAGAATTAAGCTCTATCTCTCACACCCAGCCATTGAGAGCAAGATTTGCAGGTCCCCACCTTCAGCTACAGTTGAAGGGTTTTGAAAAAAAATGTGGTTGCTTCTGTTTAGTGCAAAGCCAACCCTTTCTACAGTTTTAGCAGCTATTGCTAGAAAACAGTATGAGCAAATGCTGTTTCCTACAGGTGTTTTCAGCCGCTCATAAAATAACCTCATTGGTTTAAAAACAACAACCATAAACAAAACAAAAACATGGTACTATGCTTTTCTGAAATTCAGAAATCAAAGTTCCATAGAAAGAGAATGATGCAAATTATTTAAAAATTTGGGAGCTATAAACCAATCAAATCTGATGTGCTAGGCACATATTCTCTGAGACATTGCCACTGGTGAAGTGTTACTCCAATTACTATTGTACTCATGTACAGAGACAAATGAGACTGTTTCTCATCTCCTCTAATGTCTCCACATCAAGCATTTCACAAGAAGCAAACAGGTCTATGGGAAGGGGTCAGAAAGGGGTCAGAAAGCAGCCAGAATCTTTAAGTTTCCCTAAAAAACTGGGAGAGCTACAAACTTGTTCCTCTTTACAAAAAGCTGGGGTTCTCAGGATGCATACCCAGGAAAGCCAAGCTGGAAAGCCAAGTTGTGCAATTCACTGGATTACATCAGCATCTTCCCTGCAGACTACCAGGGAAAACTGAAGCTTTTGTGGAATTGTTTGCAATGGATATCCAAACACGTCAAATTAAAATAAAGCTACCCCCTCCAAAAACAACAAACCCAGGGATAAAGGCAGCACATAGGAGGGGTGTCTGCTAGAGGGGGAAATGATTTTAAAATCTTTACTTCTTCACAAGAAAAATATAAAATCAATAATTTAGTTCAGAAGCATTACTGAAATACAGTTTAGGGCCACCTAACTTAAGATGCAATGTATCCTTGCTCTTCAAAGTAGCAGATAAAATTGCAGCTGTGATCTAAACCACAGAGCCTAGGGCTTGCTGATCAGAAGGTCAGCAGTTCGAATCCGCGTGACAGGGTGGGCTCCCGTTGCTCGGTCCCTGTTCCTGCCAACCTAACAGTTCGAAAGCACATGAAAGTGCAAGTAGATAAATAGGTACCGCTCTGGCGGGAAGGTAAACGGCATTTCGTGCGCTTCTCTAGTTCACCAGAAGTGGCTTAGTCATGCTGGCCACATGACCCAGAAGCTGTGCGCCAGCTCCCTCGGCCTATAGAGCGAGATGAGCGCCGCAACCCCAGAGTCGGCCACAACTGGACCTAATGGTCAGGGGTCCCTTTACTTCTTACCTATTGATGGCAGCTGCCTAAGCCTGATTGCCCCCACACTCAGCATTCTTCTCTGTAAAAAGGCTCCCTTGAAATGCTTACCAGTAGTATGAAACACTGTGGCAGGGCACTCCTAGACTAAATATTACAGCCTGTTAAGGACATTAGTGAAATTCACCAAGGGTGCAGAATATGGACATAAGAAGGAACTGAAGTGGCAGAAATCTCCCAACAAACCTGGAGGAAGCCTTCCATCTGGTGAAACAGTTCAGAGTCCCGCCGAATATTATCCTTAAGAGACTTTGTTTTGACTGAGAGTGAATGGAGCTCTGCTTCTATATTTTCAAGAGATATTCTGCAAGGAAAGAGTTGTAATTGAAAGCAATTTTAGAGAGAAGAGTTACCCACCAATAAGTGCTGACTACCTAACTAATTAAAAACACACACATGACAGCAAGTGTCATAATACAACGAGGTGAACAAACTGGACCTGCCAGTTTAGCAAATCTTCCCACAGTAGAAGATATGACCTAATAATTTCTCCTCCCATTATTTTCAGTGATCAAGGTTTTATGCCAAAGCAATTTCATCAAGAAGTTTCAGTAATGGACTCTGACCAAAGGGCAAAATATTTCCCCAGACTACCTGTCACTAAATTAAAAGAGCCTGGGATTCCCGAGTCACAGATCTTGGGTACCCAAGGAGTCGTAACAGTGGTGGAACATCTGCAATGTTACAACTCCTGTTCTGTGCAGCCCTGTCCATTCTTGGTACGTCATCACAGAAACTTAACTAAGTTTTAAGGCAGGGGCTGAGTGCACAATGTTTTTTTCCTTGAGGGCAATATTCCCTTGGGAATAAT
This sequence comes from Podarcis pityusensis, assembly GCF_964106645.2. NCBI lineage: Eukaryota > Metazoa > Chordata > Lepidosauria > Squamata > Lacertidae > Podarcis > Podarcis pityusensis. The sequence continues at coordinate 37,797,123 of NC_138034.1, forward strand.
CTGTCAGGAGACACAGACCAATGGCGGGCAGAACCAGAGAGTAAAGTGTTATGGATGAACTAATCCAGAATTTGCTTCCATTTTCACCTTAGATTAGAATCCCAACCCTATTTAGCAGCAACCTTTTTGTTTTGACGGGTAATTTTGGATCTACAGAGTGGTTTTTTAGTACTGTGTAACAGACCAATACAGCTACTGTTCTGATAGGCAAGTGGAACTTAATTCTTTTCTAACATTAGCGTTTTTTGCACACGCATGGCAGAAGCATACCAATATGCTCTCAAACAGCTTGACTGGTGGGGTAGGGTAGGAGTGTTTTTCCCCCCCAACCAGAGAAAAATTAAAAGACGGAAACAAAATGTTAATCAAATAGAGTATTGCTCCTTGTTGTAAACCTACACAGAAAGTGAGAAAACACTTTAAGAAGCCAGGAAAAATAAGGAAGGAATTCTAATGGGATGGAAGAATGTGACAGCTTAGTAGGCATGGTTGCATGTGGCCTCTGGGGTCACAGGTTGCCTATCAGGTGCTTTAAGAAGCTCTAGTCACTTGTCTCATCACCCCCGTAACAGAGCTCCCCATCTGGTGATGAGAGAAGAAAAGGAACGGGAAACATGTATGTTTTCTTAACAACCACATTATAACTCACTATCAATTAAAAAGAGAACCAATTGTTGTTCTCAGTTCATTAGTTCCCTGCAAATTGATATCAGCTCTCAGTTTTAAAAAAATAAACAACTACACTATTTCTGCTCAACCTTACATAACTTGACTTTGAAGTTTGGTTTTCTGCTTGCAGGATTTTTTAAGGATTTGTCACCAAACCACAGTGATAATTCTTCCCCAAGAGAGTTACCCTACCTAGGTCAGTTGAGGAAAGTTGTTAAATCACCAAATAATCCCCTGTAATACCAATACTTAACTCTAATCAGTTGTTCTATCAACAAAATTATGTGGAGACCAATAACCTTGAACGAGTTAGCAGTCCTTCTGAAAAGCCCTTAAAGATAAACTCAGAAAACCTCTAAACATGAAGGCATGCTTCAGGCATCGTTCTATCCACAGTGAAAATGAAACCACAGAGTCTATAGTAAACACTTGTTAAGATCTCAGTTTTCACGCCAAAACTTTGTGCATGTATTGAAGTGCTTCACAAAGAAAAAAGTTCCCAGTCAACGTTCTCAGTTTTCTTGCTTACCTGGCTGCCTCCTGAACGTGCTGTAGTTTGTCTGAAAAGGCTAGAAGACCTCTATCCTTCTTTTGGGCTTCCTAAAACAAACAAGATGATCCCATAAAATTCCACTCCCATGCTGAAACAGTACATAAACTTAGAGGCCTTTTTGGAAGTGCAGCCGAAGAGGTTTCTGTTTTAAACCTGCTGTGTTTGTTTTAGAAGACTCTCTTTTAGAAGGCTAGGAAGGATCTAATTAAACAAGGTAAAAAAGCCATTTTCTATTTTAGAGAGCCTGATAATTAGTAATCCTTCAGTGAATTCAACCCAGGTGCACTAAGGAGAGCTATTAGGCAAAAGCAGTGTACTAATGCCATGTATGCAATCTAATACAATATTTCCTGCTTAATCTCCACCTAATATCCCCTCTTTTCTCTGTCCCCCTCCCCCGGCGCCTTCAGATTAGCTGTTAAACCTATTTGCACAGGGATATTCACAAAGTCACAGAAACTAATGCTAAGACTTAGAACAAACTAGGCAAAGATTAACTATAATCACCATCAAGGTTAAACTAATTGCAAATTGACAATTATATACATGTAAGGGAAATCTCAATCTAAGCAACCAGTTTCAAAAGAAATAAGAGGGCATTGCCCTCCTCTTAATTCTTATGAGAATCGCACACACCCTGAAGTATTATCAGCAAGTAATCCATCAGATCAGGTAGCTTCTTCACAAACAACAGTTTAAGATTGGCATAGCTAGGTAGACAGGACAATCTAGAATTGGGAATTTTAAATACAATACCCAGAAAGTGCTTGTTCCAAAACTTTTAACTGCATGCTTACTCTGCACATTTTAGCATTGCAATAATAAATTAATGAAACCTGTGAAGAGCTTAACAATAACCATAAAAATTAAATGTTGCTCTTAAATTCTGTGGCTTGCATGCCCCCCCCCCCCCGCGCCTATCAATCACCTCCCCCTGCTGCTTAGATTTCTGCAGCCTGCTATCTTGGAAATGATTATTATTTACATACCAAAGCAACAAAATGAAGCAGATTCATCCCAGGCTTGTTTGCTTTTGTATCTGCCAACTTGAGTAATGAGGATAGCTTAAAGCCAACTGCATTGCCAGCATATCCTCCCTGAGGAGTGGAGAGAGGAGGGGGTGATGGAAAAGACAGACAGAAGAGGTACAAGACGTCAATCTGCAGTACTGTAAATTCTGACCCTCTCCCCCCAATGCCCCCAAATGAAGCTTGTCCACTTACTGCATTCATAATATTCCCAGCCTGAAGGACCAAGTGCAATATGGAATGTAACTCTTCACAGCACATTAGCTCTGCAAAAACAACAACAACAACATAAGGTTCTGAATCCATGTGCTGTTTTCAAATGGCATCCAAGAAAGATTTTATTGCTCCAGAAAAATTGCAGTCAAACCAGGCATTATTATTTTTTTGGAGGGCGATTAAAGGAAAGTTCCAAAGCAAGGCAAGGGAAAAGCCAAAGCCCTACTGCCAAGCCTCACGCTGACTGGCACACTGAGTATTTTGGAACCAACTCTGCAAAGAGTCTGACCAGATTGCCTGTTCACTTAACAGTGATGTACAAACCAGCACTACAGCCTGGTAAGGTGTTTGACATTATTTATGGAATAGTTAAGTCAGCAGAGCATGAGACTCTTAATCTCAAGGTTGTGGGATCGAGACCCATGTTGGGCAAAAGATTACAGCATTGCAGGGGTTTGGGCTAGATAGCTCACACAGTCTCTTCCATCTCTACTGTTCTATGATTCTATTCCTAACTGTTAAGTGTTTTCAGTCACTCACTTACCAATAAAAGAAGGGCAAGTAATCTAAGAAATCTGAAGAGGCAAAATATACAAGCAGTTTTGTCTATTGAGTATCACCAAGGCAAGGGGCAACTGACCTGTAACCCTCCAAATGTTGCTGGACTGCAACTCCCATCAGCCCCAACTAGCATGGTCAACAGTCAGGGAGCATGAGAGATGTAGTCCAACATCATCTTGGGGAGTCACAGTTCTTTCAATATACTGATTAACCTAGTGTGCTGCATTGGAAGCCAACAAATCGTTGTCAGCCTACAAGCACTTTTTATTCCTCAACTTATTAATTTGCACATTTCTGAAAGAGGCCACTGTTATTCTTGTTCAATAGATGTGACCTAAAGGCCAAAGGTTTTCCTGTAACCAGTGCTTATGTACCCAGGCCACAATTAAATTCATACATTATAAGGAGTATGTGGGAGGAAGCAAGAAAATGAAACAGGAACTTAGAATGGTCTGTTTGAGTAAACGCTGCAGTTTCTGGGTCAGTTCATGAACTGCAAAATGCTAATTTGGATGTATGAAGTGTTTAAACAAAGCTACAAATATAGTATGATTTATTTTTCTTAGATCCCACCCTTCCTCTTCGGAGAGCCTAGGAAAGTTAACCATCATAATAAACACTACAAAATAGTTTTTTTAAAAACCACAATTAAACCACTGACCAGCAAGAAATAAAATGTATCAGAAATAGTACTGGATGAATCCCAAGCCGGAATTAAGATTGCCGGAAGAAATATCAACAACCTCAGATATGCAGATGACACAACCTTGATGGCAGAAAGTGAGGAGGAATTAAAGAACCTTTTAATGAAGGCGAAAGAGGAGAGCGCAAAATATGGTCTGAAATTCAACATCGAAAAAACTAAGATCATGGCCACTGGTCCCATCACCTCCTGGCAAATAGAAGGGGAAGAAATGGAGGCAGTGAGAGATTTTACTTTCTTGGGCTCCATGATCACTGCAGATGGTGACAGCAGTCATGAAATTAAAAGGCGCCTGCTTCTTGGGAGAAAAGCAATGACGAATCTAAACAGCATCTTAAAAAGCAGAGACATCACTTTGCTGACAAAGGTCTGCATAGCTAAAGCTATGGTTTTCCCAGTAGTGATGTATGGAAGTGAGAGCTGGACCATAAAGAAGGCTGATCGCCGAAGAACTGATGCTTTTGAATTATGGTGCTGGAGGAGACTCTTGAGAGTCCCATGGACTGCAAGAAGATCAAACCTATCCATTCTTAAGGAAATCAGCCCTGAGTGCTCACTGGAAGGACAGATCCTGAATCTGAGGCTCCAATACTTTGGCCACCTCATGAGAAGAGAAGACTCCCTGGAAAAGACCCTGATGCTGGGAAAGATTGAGTGCACTAGGAAAAGGGGACGACAGAGGACGAGATGGTTGGATAGTGTTCTTGAAGCTACCATCATGAGTCTGACCAAATTGCGGGAGGCAGTGGAAGACAGGAGTGCCTGGCGTGCTCTGGTCCATGGGGTCACGAAGAGTTGGACACGACTAAACAACAACTACTATTGGAATAATTAACCTATATGCAATTCTTAACGTATTGAAATAGTGTACATTTTCTATGTACAGTCAAGTCCATGGTGATGCTTCCCTCCTCATTTTCAAGTGCTTACCATAAAGCCATTACCCCTTAATGCCAGAACACTTCTCTGTGCACTAGGCAAGTGGGTAGCAATCAATGACCTTATAGTTCTTAAAAGCAGATTCAAGCCTGAGTGTGCACACCTGCCAACCTGAAATGGTGATGAGAAATGCAGTGTAGGGACTGGAGTAATGGTAAGGAGAACTTCTCAAGGCTTTATTGGCTTCATTCATATAGGATACTAACCTATGGTTTATTTTAACTGTGGTTTGCAGTACAAACCAGGATCAGTCTTGTAGATGAGCAAGTAACCGTGGCTTGTTTTGTCTAATTGTAACTGCTCTGTAGCCAGGTGGGCATCTAGGGCAAGGCATGGAAATGAACCAGGGTTATGCCAGGAATGCAAGATCAGGTGTGATGAGAAACCATGGTTAAATACAAGCTGAAATTTGTATACCAACATCAAACCATGGTCTTTGATTTGATCACAACCTGATTCAAGGTGGATCACAATGACAGCATTACAACCATAGAAATATAAAGTGAAAAAAATGGACACGTGCTTTGGCTGTATGAGGGGTCCCAGTTGAAAATTACCAGAATGGATGCCACTACTCCACAAATGAGAAAATACTGCAAGTTATTTCATATACAGGAAAGGAGTATCATCAGTACAAACAAGTGGGAAAATGACTTCAATAATGTGGCCTTGTGATCAAAGTTAAGAATTTTGAGACACATATCAGACTGATAACACACACGCACCTTTGTGGAATGTGTCAGAGCTGGCTAGCTTCCTTTAAATAGCTAATAGGTACCAGAAATTCAAGATCTCATCTCTCTAGTTAAGTTGATTAACCTGCTAAGAAAAACAAGTGCCTAATGCATGCTGCAACATGTTTAATTACCCTTTGTAGCCATTCTTATAATTGTCATGTCTTTCTGAAGAGAAGTACAAGATGGGGAGAATTCTTTTTTTAACACCATGGCTTCGAGTCGCAGTGAATAGCTGAAAAACAAACAAATTAAGATTTAGAACTGGTATACAAGTGAGAGAGAATTTATAGTGAATAGAAAAGGGCTTAGCGTTTCCTTACTTTGGCACCTGGATTAGTAGGTACATAAAAGAATCTGCTTGACACAGTTTTGATAGGTCTCCATTGAAATCCTTTAATTTCTTTACCTAGGAATGGGGGTGGGGAGAGAGAGAGAAGAGGTTGATAAGAATCAAACTGGTCACTGCTCAAACCAATGTTAAAGAATGAACTGAGATTTAAGAGCTCACCATGATTTTAAAATTTGCTTTTGGTGCTAGGACTAGATCTTATGGCAGATAGAAACATCAAAAGCAATGCCCATGCATATATTACCAAGTAACATCGGGTTTGTCATTGTCCTTTAAGTTTCTCTTCCACAGATTCACCTGCCTGTCTACTATTTTTATTGCAGGAACAGGATATCTCAGCACAACACCGTCTCATTCATTTTCTGCCACTAACATTCATTGGGGAGAGAGATAGGACACTGGGCTGCTGTTTCCAACAAGGATCCTTTGTCTGCTGTAAAATCTAGTTCAAGCCCAAGACACTTTGTTTAATACAAACATTTAGAGGTGGGGTTGGGTTTTTTGTTTCTGTTTCTTGCTTTCTTTTTGGCAAAGCTTGATAGCATCCATCTAGGAAGTATGCCACCATGCCTGAAATGTACCGGTATTTACTAAAACAAGCTGACACTTTCTTTTGCCCCCACATTTATTTACCGTATTTTTTGCACCATAACACTCACTTTTTTCCTCCTAGAAAGTAAGGGGAAATGTCTGTGCGTGTTATGGAGGGAATGCCTACGGGTGGCATGCCTACGGATTTTCCTCCTCTAAAAACTATGTTCGTGTTATGGTCGGGTGCGTGTTATAGAGCGAAAAATACGGTAAATGTTTTTATACTACCTTTCTTAGCAAGGCACTTCACCAAGCATAGGCAAACTTGGCCCTCCAGATGTTTTGGGACAACAACTCCCATCATCCCTAGCCAACGGGACCAGTGGTCAGGGATGATCGGAGTTGTAGTCCCAAAACATCTGGAGGGCCGAGTTTGCCTATGCCTGCACTTCATAAAGGAAAGGCAGGACAAAGGCTTCCCAGGACCTACGCTGTTGCCAACTGATGACAGGAATTTTGCAGAGCCCCTCTTCCCACATGCCAACTGCTGAGCTGTAGTGCACCATTTGCTCCTTATCAGGGAAAAATGGAATTGTGAGTTATGAGCCCTTGAGCTGCTGTGTGCTCAGGCAGGGTGTATGTGTAGCAAGTAGTCCTTGTCTGGAGACTCTATCACAGCAAACCTTCCCAGCTGCTCCTACATAGCTCCTGGTGTGTCTGGCTCCCTGCAGGGCTGAACTGTGTCTGATAAGCCTGCTCTTCTTTCAACCATACTTTTTTTGAAAATGTAATTGTCAAACAAGCCAGACTCTAGAAAAATGACCCAGTTCTCTCTGTGGTTAGAACTAACAAGGGGCAAAGAGTTGTTCAACTGTTTATTTCTCAAAATAAGCTCAAAACAAATCTCATGGCAACGTACAATAAAAAAATTAAAACCACCACAAAATAATAAAACACAGAACAAATGAACAACACTGAATCCAGTTAATTATCTAGGAAATTTGGGCAAAACCAACATTTTCAGCAGGTGATGAAATATAAAAATGATAGGAGCCTGGTACATTTCCCCCCCACTAAATTTCACTGTCACTCACACATGCCTCTGTTTCAAACATGGGCTCGATTCAGACTTTGCCTGAATGCAAAATATTGCTTTGGGGCAGCAGAAAGCATCAATGAATAAGTGCATTGCTAGGAAAAGCAGAGGTTTCCACAAGCATTAAATGTGTTCATTTGACTGCTTATCATTGAAATGTTTTGTCTGACAGGTATCAGGCATGCAGAGGACCACGAGATCAATCTCCATGTTGTCACAAAACTGGCATAAGGCAAACACACCTGGCAGTTAATAGTACTGAGCGCTACAAGACAGCACGAGACAGCCTGCCAACACATTACCGTGGAAATTATCAAAAACAAGTTGTGTCTCATTTCTCCCTCCCTCCCTCCCTCCCTTTCTCCTTTAGGGGGACAATTTCACACATTCTTGGCCTTTACTCAGACAAGGATATGGTATCTACATTACTTTTGGAAAACGTGAGCCTACATACTTTACAATTTGTGGGTAGATTAATAGAACATGAAGAGGAAAATAGTTTACTTAAAAAAATTAAAATCAAACTTTTACATACTTCTAAACTTGCAACACCTAAAACAAACCTGTAAGAATTTTAAAAACCTCTTTAAAAAGTTAATAATTGCTTTGCTGCAAAGATAATTGAAGCACTCCTACTTAGTATGCAAATTAATGATCGTAATATCTGTTATGTATTTGTTTAGTGCTCCTTGAATCCTTCATAGGCACTGATTGTGGAAGCTGTGGGTGTACAGATGGCTTCAGTACTCATAAGGTACTTAAAAAAAAAGGCACCCACGCTGAAGGCAAGGGTAGGCAAAATACAAATGCAACGTTAACTGGCTATGCTTTATCAGGGCAGGCATATTTCATAAGGTGTGAAGTTAATTGGCTTGCTTAGGCGGAAATGGAGGTGGACAGCTTGTCTCATCCCATCGTACCCTCACCCTTTTGCACACCTGGTTCTGATTTCTAAAACTAGAAGTGAGAGACATGGCAAGAAGTTGTACCCCTTACTGTATGGATCCATAAACTAAATCCCAGATTTGTAATGGAACAAGGGGGTGGGGTGGAGTTACATTGGTGTGATTAGGTATTGTGAAGGCAAAAGCATTTTGCACATGTTCAAAGACCCTCTGTATTGTACACATTCAAAAACTGAGCCCCAATGTTTGTTTTTAGATGTGCAGTGTGCCCAAGAGCTACTTAAACAAACCCTACCTATATTGAAATGTTTTAAAACAGGCATAGCCAAACTTGGCCCTCCAAATGTTTTGGGATTACAGTTCCCATCAGCCCTGACCACTAGTCCTGTTAGGCAGGGATGGTGGGAGTTGTAGTCCCAAAACAGCTGGAGGGCAGAGTTTGACCAAGCCTGTTTTAAAACTTGGAGAACACTGGAGCAAAGCTTCCCTTTGTTCAGTTACCATTATCTTTATAGACTTAAATGTCTGGCTCCCTCACAAAGTAACACAGTGATGCTGCTCACATGGGTTGTTTGGATTCCTGCCATTTTCCTCTCCACTGAGACTATGAACATTGGTATGGAAACAGATAATGCAAATATCCAAATGCAGAGCAGAATCTATCTGGTGGCAATCTATAAAACAAGGTGGTTTATGAATGGGGTCTTTGAAAATATGCAATGTCCACCACCCATTTAAGAGATTGGAACTCTTCCAAAGAGATGAATGGAACCCACTTCCTTAGTGTAATAATTATGAGTTGGACATCACATACATTATCAGTTGTCAGCCTGGGAGGTGGGCAGCAACTGAATGAAAAAGAATGAAGCAAGTCCTACCTATATAGTTTCTGCATACAGTAGGATCTTGTTACAGGGAAGGTATTTCTATGCTATTAAGCACAGATTTGGCCCAAAAACAGTTTTGCACATTCATGATTTGGTGTTATTTTGCGTATACCACAATGCAACTTGTGTAAATATTTCATCCCCCCCCCCAAAAATGTTACAAAGTAAATGATGTATTATTTAACACAACACAAGTCACTTGCCACTTCTCTATCTTCATGCTTGATTTTTATTTTTCTTTCCCCCAACCTATTTGCATTTCAGTTTTCGTACATCTTTTTAAAAGACAACCCAACGACTGAACATTGCTTAAGTACTTTGCTCCAAATGTCACAAGCCTCTGACAAATAAGAAATATGCACTTTCTAGCTGAGCAGGTACAATAAGGAATAACTGCTCGAGAGAAGAACTTCAGTAGCCTATTGCTTCCTAATGAGCCATTTGCTACTGATGGATAGATAGATACTTTGGCAGGGAATACTATGCAAAGGAAATATTTCAAGGGCTGGGACCTGTAAACAGGGTGATACATTGTTCAACTCTGAATCAATGAAAGTTGAATTCTTTAACAATGTAAACTAAGCGAAACGGTGTAAACAAGAGTCCATAAATTTAGTCACCATGGAAACTGTCCGTCCTTCCTCTGGCAATCATCCCTGCCCTCATCTTCAACTTCCTGAGCTTCAAAAGGCCCTGCCTCTTTCCTGAACCTAAGCTTGTAGGGGGAAATTTCCCAGTCTCCATACTGCACTTTATAGAAACATTCTAAGCAGCTCCAGCGTAAAGTCAGAGAGGAGACTCTACTCCTATCCTGAGCCCTTCTGTCTTCTGAGAACTTAGGAAAGAGGCACAACATTTGTGGACTTCTGTATGTGTTCAGGGAGCTATGCAAGAGGATCCTGTAGTGTGACTGCTGCCGCCTTCTGAATTCTGTTTACTTTCTGAACTCATAATAAAAGCCAGAATGTTTTTTATTATACACCCAGTAGCAAATACAATGGCTAAAGAATTGTAGCATACAGTGCACTGGGTATATGGGTAGTTAAAATGCTGCCTTAAGTGCAACAGTTACAGGTGGTCTGCCGTAGTCGAAACAAAATAAAATGAAAAAAAAAAAAATTCCTTCAGCAGCAAGTGTGCATGCACATGAAAGCTCATACTAATAACTAACTTAGTTAGTCTCTAAGGTGATACTGGATTGATTGATTGTTTTGTTTTGTTTTGTTTTGTTTTGTTTTGTTTTAAGTGCAACAATAGTTTGGGGATTAACATGCTAGCTTCTTAGCCTGCTCAGATCTTCAAGCTAACACTTCAATAAAGAGCTAGCTTGCAATCCAGCAAAATGTTGCAAAGTGTGACTATTTTAATTACTTCTACACCGTAGCAGTAAAACTGTGCAAGTCGAAGCATGTTGATGTTGAGTTATACCAAAAGCATCCATGATATGGCATACACTTGAACACAACCCTAATTGCAATACTACTATTCCCTCACTTCCTTTGGCTTTGCACACCACCCTCTCTTCTTTCCCAGTCCATCTGTGTAAAGTCATCTCATTTGGCAGCTCTTCGTCTTTAACAATGCTTACTGTAACTCTTCTCATTCCTGGGAACTCACGTGCTCATGAAATCAGCTATACTTTCCTTAGAAGACTCCCAAGGGTACCCTTGACATTCCACACTTTTCAGACCCAGAACTTTGTGCCTGTGCTCACACATGTGCACATACATGCTTCTCCCTTCTCTTGCATCTGAGACTGAATGCAGAAATCATTGCTCGCCTTCCCTCCCCCCCCAACCCCCCCAAACACATACACACATCCTATTCCTTTGGAACCACCATTACAGAAACCTATTTCCCTTTGTTCCTAAATATGCAACTTTTGCTATGTCTCCATCTTTGTTCCGTCCTTCTCTTCTTATAAAGAAGTCATTTTTCTCTGTTTGTATCTACTGTTGGGACACTCCTTCATGACTGGGTCATCCTGGGCCTCAACACTGGTCTCTGCTAAAGCCACCTTTTCCTTTAGTGATAACATCTGCAAAGCAGTTTATATATTCAGGGAAGTATATGACATAGTCCTCCATATGAAAAGAGATTCTGTATGAAGGTTCCAAGGAGCAATTCCACATGAACATTCTGTGGTGGTCCTGCATGTCAGAGTTGGTTTTCCATGAAATACTCAGTATCTACAAACTTCTGTTCTTATAGTTACATGGACTTTTTTACTCTCCAGTCCCCAATAATCTATTTATTTTCTCTCTCTTTTTGTTAGCACATAGAACACCTTCTCTCAACCATGCTGCTCTTATGCCTGAAGCAACTTCTCTATTACTGCGCTTCAAATTTCTATTCTTCCTTTTAGTTCCTCCACCCAATCCAGTTTCCCCCCCAGAAAGATTTTCCTGGCCTATTCTGTTACTAGCTATTGCCTTCCTACTCCTTAGGGTTGTCTTTTCTTGTCCATCAGTACTGTTTCATCACTTATACAATCCTTCCACTGAGCAAGACTGAATACGTAACAAAAAATGTTTTCAAAAAATGCTCAAGAGCACAACAGGAAAGGAGTAATTAAGATCCCTAATGTATAGTGACGGTTCCATAACACCACCTTTACAAGATATAGCTTTAGCATCCTCCTAAACAACATTTGCTCAAATTTAACATTGCTTTAAGGCTGCTGTAATGTCTGGTTTTGTGACATTAGTCAGCAAGTCACAGGATAAGCATTATACAGTGGTACCTTGCAAGACAAATGCCTCGCAAGACAAAAAAACTCGCTAGACGAAAGGGTTTTTTGTTTTTTGAGCTGCTTCGCAAGACGATTTTCCCTATGGGCTTGCTTTGCAAGACGGAAACGTCTTGCAAGTTTGTTTCCTTTTTCTTAACACCGTTAATACACTTGCGACTTGACTTCGAGGAGCAACTCATAGAACGCGGTGTGGTCACCTTTTTTGAGGTTTTTAAAGACTTTGGTGATTTTTGAAGCTTTTCCAAAACTTTCCCGACACCGTGCTTCGCAAGACGACAAAACTCGCGGAACGAATTAATTTCGTCTTGCGAGGCACCACTGTATTTTTGGTTTAATCCTGACCTGAGTTCAGCAGAGTTCCACCGCTGCTGAAGAAAGGGGGCAGGGTTATTTATTTATTTATTATCCCTCCTACTCTCCACAGTCACCAGTGCTCCCTGAAAAACTGCCCCTGGGAGTTTTGGGGACCCCCTAGAACATTGTTTGAGGTGGTACTTGGGCTGCAGATGGAATAAGAAACTTTTGTGGGATCTTAGCTCCCAGAACCAATGGAAGAAACCCTTCCATCCATACAGGATCAAGTCTGGATCTGACTCACTATCTTGGCCAGTTAGAACATCCCCCCCCAAAAAAGAAGACATATCTTTCTCATCTTCAAGAACATGTAGCTAATAGTCCCTGTTCAATTTACAGAAGTCTTTCAACACAATCCTCCTCTTACCTCTTCTGTTTCTGGCAATAACTTGATGAGCTCACGTAGTATCTCAGAACCATAGAGATCACTTCTTCCTGAGTGGAGATCTTCAATTATGGATTCAACTGATCTTGGTGGGGAAATATAACAAAGACATACAGTTTGATCTAGGAAGTTTGCATTTCCATAAGACAGAACATTAGATTTCTTGCATGTTCAAGAACAAAACCAAGCTGTTTTTGCTTTATATGCTATGACAGCTTCATTGCTATACAACTTTCAGTGGCCATGCATGGTATTAATATGTGTCCTCAATGCAGGTTCCACTGAAATGAATACAACTGTCTAGAACAATAATGCATTAATGCCAATGCAACCCACAATTCTTACTCTTTGCTTTTTTCACACATAAAATAAATGACTTTAGAAAAATAAAACATTAATCTTCAAACTATAATGGGTTTCAATCCTTGAAGAGAAACACTGAGCTCAACTGAAAATGAAGTATCTAACTACAGACTGCTCAACTTTACAGTAAGATTAGCACATGTATAAGGAAAATACAGTACAAGTAAAGTTGACACATCTGTACCCAATTTTTAGTTAGATTGGGCTTGTAGCTATATTACTTATGGTGAGGTATTTCTCATTTTCTACCATATTTTTATCACCATGTCTGACAGTTTCAATAGTCATGTAACATCTTACTTTTTAAACTGCTTAAGAAAGATCCCAATATTCATACTTCTTTTGGCATCCAAAATATTAATCTGAAAAAAAGAGAGCAATGCATTAAAAGGCTTGTTCAAACAGAATGTTTTAATAATGCTGGATTACTTTGCATTTCCTGGCATGGAAAAGCAGAAGAAAGTTCTGTCCTATAGCAAATGCAAGGATAATTCTTCTGTGATATGCAGATAATCCCAAATACTGTGTAAACATTCATACACCATGTAAGAAGTTGCCATTAGAGCCAACTATCTGTAAACCAGAAATTACTTCTCTTTTTTTCCTATACAAACTTTACAATGCATGTATCCAGCACAATACTGTTAACAGTTCATACTGTTACACATCAAACATCATCGCCTCTACAAAATGAAGCTGCATCTTTATGGTGCTATTTGTTTAATATCCATCTGACAAAAAAAATAATAGATTGGATCCACCGTTTTCACATTCATGCTAACTAAAATTCATTTTACCTTAGCACTAATACTATAATACTATAATTACTATATAAGCCCCTGCAAACGATCAGGAGTTGTAGCCCAGTCAGGGGTTAGCCAACATTGCTGTGCATAGTTGCACATGCACAAATGAATGATAAGAAACAAAGGTGAAAATGTTGTCCGAAGCTTGTCCTACACTCGAGTAGGACCCTGGGGGGTGGGGTGGGGAGATACAATACAAATGAAACCTGGAGACTATCCTAACCCTCTAAAGTTTTCTTGACTCCTTTTGATATACCTGCCTACCCATTTGAATCTGTGGCTAGTCTTGAAATGCTAAAAGCCCAAATAAGTATGTGGCTTCCATTTTGCACACTCCAGACACAGTACTTCACCACATTCCACACTGGAATCTAAAAAAGCCAGAAACAATTACCTGGAATGATGCCACCTTATGGTATTAGGTAAAAACGTTACATTGGTAACTAGGCTTTCATTGCTGCTATTAACCCCCATGCAGTTCATTAGCAGCAGAAAACTGCTTTATGACAACTGTCACCTGTAGGCCAGCAAAGGCAGATACCCAAAAGCATAACGTCTTTGTACAAGAATAACTCCATCATACACAGTGACTAGTCTAGCAGCCCTCAGTTAAATTCCTCTTAGGATAGCATAACATACCACACTTGCTAATCTAAAACTAAAAATATACCGTATTGTTCAATTCCCTGAAGCAGGGGTGAAAATGTGAATTGTGGTTTTTGTGTGGTAGTACTCGAATCCCTGCGACGGGGTGAGCTCCTGTTGCTCGGTCCCTGCTCCTGCCAACCTAGCAGTTCAAAAGCACAAAGTGCAAGTAGATAAATAGGTACCGCTCCAGTGGGAACGTAAACGGCGTTTCCGTGAGCTGCTCTGGTTCGCCAGTCATGCTGGCCACATGACCCGGAAGCTGTACACCGGCTCCCTTGGCCAATAAAGCAAGGTGAGCACCGCAACCCCAGAGTCGTCCGCGACTGGACCTAATGGTCAGGGGTCACTTTACCTTTACTTACAAAATACAATTGTTTGACTCATGCAAAGTCCGAGTTATCAGTTAGTCATTCCAATGCTATAATGTTGACTGATAACAGAAGTGACATCAGAATTCTCCTCCAAACGACTCTATGGTCTGGAAAGTAGTTATAGGCTAAGTTGCATTATTTCTGACTCTTAGTAAGCAGTGAAAATAGCCAAGATCCACTGATCCCTGGGCATGTACCTCCAGATGGTGGAGATGTCAGGCACTATCCTGGCACCCAGGCATCTTCACTTAGTTGCAAGTGGGCAATAGTTGGGTACAAAATGTGCCTGGCACCTCGCTAATTTTGAACACTGTAACTATTGATAACAAGACCCCAAGTTTCCTGATAAATTACTGTTGGTGTTTATCTGAGAATGTACAAACATTACAATATGTCACAACATGCTATTTATAACTAAAACATGAATACTAAGTTTTATTTTTTAAATTAGATGTTTCTAGTGCAAGTCCAATCTTATATAAAGAACAACCCCTTCTGAATATTTGCCAAAGCAAGGAGTACATGATTAAGTGAAAACGTATGCATATAGTACAGCCTGAACTGTCATTACAGAAGCTGTATCTGCTATCTAATCTGTTCTCAAATGTTTTCCTGAATGTACTTTCATTGACCCCTAGAACAGCAATTTCATTGGCTAACTGGTAAACCCATATTTAGATGCAAGGGAACCCTTTATAATTTTTATAAGATGTGTTAAAAGATACCAGATCACTATGTTAAAGGGAGGGGCAAGCATAAGCCCCCAGGGGGGTCATATCATACTATCAATTTTGAAGTTACCACATGAAATAGATAAAAGTACACCATCTCCTTGGGTGGGTACTAACTTGAGGCATATTCTCTCTTTTGCAAACATCTACCTATCAGACCCTCTTAGTGAGCTGTGCAGTCAGATACTGAAGAGGATGCAACAGGCAAGGTGAAAAGAGCTCTCTCTGTTCAACAAGCATTACTTTTTCCACACTCTACCAACAAATTTCTCCCTTTTGCTTACTGATTCATGCAACATGCTTTCTTGAACACTTGCCCTCAGATGTTTCAAACAAGTACTGTATTTAGCAGGAAGCCCCAGGAACTAATAAGCACCCACCCTTTGGAAGTGCTCAAAAATTCAGGAAGACAAGCAAGGACAAAAGTTAAAACCTGTTAAAGTGTTGCTCAGCACATGGCAATTATCATCTGTGCTTTTACATGTAAATGCCACATTTTTATCACTCCTAAATCCTGTTTGGCATTCCTGACAACCATCACCTCATTCTGGGGCTTGGCTCTGCACTTACTTAAAATGTATGCCAGCATATTTCCACATTTTCATTACTCTACAGTCCTGAGCATCTTTGCAACCTCATGCCTCCTGACCTGAAGTCATATATAAAGTTTAGTCATACAGATGACCAAGATTAAGCTTGATATAAACTAAAATTGCACTCAGTGCAATGTTGATAGCTCATTTCTATTAAAGATGTTAAACAGATTGTAACTTGATTCAACCTGAAAGTGAATACACTAGTTCTTTCCCTGCCTTTGAAGCCAAACTTGCAAGACACGTGCATTGGACTGAAAGCTCAAGCTACATTTTTCATCATGTTTCTCAGTCTTGAAATGGAGCTCAAAGGCTCTTTCTTCACTGTCATATTTTATCTGAGGTGTTCCATTTCCATTCTTTTTGGATAACCAGCTGCTCATAGATTTATTAAGCGTCATATCTCCTGATATTCTTCAAGAGTCATTAAGTGAATCCCACTTTTATCCCATATTTTATGAATGTATGAGAGTCAGGGCAGTCAAATAACTGAGTTATCTGAATGTAGAAAAAAGTGACTTTTGAAGGAAAGATCTATGGAAAGAAGACTAGATTCTGCTATTTCAAGCCCAAACATCTTTAGTCTACATAGATTTTTCAATTCGGCATATAAGTTATGTATTCTTCTAGATAGGAAAAGTCCGGAATTATAATTTACCCCAATACACATTAATCTTTTAAAATCTCTTAAGTTTGTCATCTGCACAAGCGAAACATTTTGCAATGAAATTCCAAGATGTCTTCTCTTACAATCATCTCCCCTTCCCCACCCCTTTTGACCAATATCCTTCTTCCTCACTAGCAATGTAAAGTAATATCCACATTCAGCAGTAATATCCACATTCAGCAGTAATATTCACATTCAGCATTACATTACACTACACTCCATTCATTAGGACAGAGTGTGTTTATATGTACATATACACAGGGTGTGTATATATATGCATACACCTATATTCTACTTATATTTGAAGAGCACTCAGTTTTCGTCATCTGCTTGGGAATAATTTACTACTATACTCTTGTTGAGTAAAAACCTCCCATTTCTTTCACCTGGCACAAGATGATAGTCCAATAATTGTCATTTGGCAATTCACTTTTAAACTGCTTTTTCCACAACTTTGAAAAAGTAGATTTCACAGCACTTCGACCCTTGCATGCCTATTTTGGATTCATCTTTATGAACAAGTCTGAAATCAAACAAAAACCCTCTAGAGCAGGGGTAGTCAACGTTTTTATACCTACCGCCCACTAATACATCTTTCTTGATGGTAAAATTCTCTTACCGCCCACCAGTGCTCGATGGAAGAAGAATTCAGCTTGTGCCGTAGAACCCCCTACTGCCCACCTAGAATCCTGAAACACCCACTAGTGGGTGGTAGGGAGCAGGTTGATAACCCCTGCTCTAGAGCTATAGATAAAATCACAAGACAGATAAAGAAATAATATTGGGGCATCAACAAAGACTTGTATATTCCTTTCTCACCGGGGTCACCCCATGATCACATCTGGAATTTTGAAAAGGTGTCATAGTACCTCAGTCCCTCTGGTTCATTCTTCCCCCTCTCCCTCCCTTGTCACTTGTCCAAACACAAATCCATAATATGTGCATGTGCACATATGTGTACACACATTCTTCAATTTCCACAAGATCTGGATAAAAATCAGATGCAGCGGAATTAAATTGGATTCTCTTGAATTTGTGTTATTTCCCCAAAACACCACCAAAATAAAGTTTATGCTGGTAGACTGCAGAATAATAATAATAAAAAATCAGACCCAGTGCTTGCCACAAAGACATCAATCCAATCTTCGTGATTTTCACATAGGCTGACAAGAAAACCATCACCAAATCACAGAACTCATATACTGGGTGGCCTACTGTTTAATAGGTGGAATCTCTTGTAAAAATTATGAGGGATCATATGGAGATATGCCTCAGATCCATGTTTTTTCATCACCGCAACACTGGAAAGCAGGCATAGGGCCAGAGTTTGCCTATGCCTGCTGTAAAGCATTCAGTCATTTGTGGTTCAGCTGTTCAACTGCTCTCTAGGGGCCTGTTCTCAGGATCGTAATAGTGGGAATCAAAAGCTTCCGATCAATTTCTGCTGCTTTCCAGTCACACTGAACCAGGCATACACATGCCTGCGCCACATGCTGAAGACAGCATGGAATGACTTTTAGTTTACCATCATAATTGTATACCAGTGTCTGGAAGTTGGTATGCCTACAATGCATCCTAATTAAATATGTGATCCCCCTCCAAACCACATGTTTAATCAGGGTTTTAAACTTTATTTGAACATGTAGTTGGGGGGGGGGTAGAAGCATGCCCAATTGCCCAGCTGCCCCTCCTGTTGTGACAGCCCCAGATCACTCCAGGTGGCCTCAACCCAGGGCATTCAAGAGACTGCCTCAGCCTGCTCTGTGGCAAATCCTGGATCAATCCAGTTTGGCCTGATTCGTGATTAGTCCAGAGCCCTAGTATTAATGGTACATCTGTCTGCGCTCATACAAATCCATATTTTGGTTAAATATTAAAGATACACAGTGATAGGCAAGCTACACTGTGCCATGGGTCAACTTTGCATCCTTTGCTATAGAACAACCTGGTCTTCACTGCTGATTTTTATTTGGCAGGGGTTTAATCTAACCCAACAGTTTCATGTAAAATATTTAAATTCCTTCAGATCATCACATTTTGCTTACGTGCAGTATGTTTTCTGGTCTAAACCACTGAGTCTTGGGCTTGCTGATTGGAAGGTCAGCAGTTCACATCCGCGTGACTACGTGAGCTCCTGTTGCTCTGTCCCAGCTTCTGTCAAGTTAGCAGTTCGAAACCACACCATTGCAAGCATATAAATAGGTACTGCTGTGGCGGGAAGGTAAATGCCATTTACCTTCTGGCTTCCATCATGGTGTTCCGTTGCACCAGAAGTGGTTAAGTCATGCTGGCCACATGACCCGGAAAGCTGTCTGTGGACAAATGCTGGCTCTCTTGGCCTGAAAGCGAGATGAGCTCCACACCACATAGTTGCCTTTGACTGGACTTAACCATCCAGGGGTCATTTACGTTTACCTTTTATGTATATATTGCTTTTCCATGGCAATGAAATAACTTGTTTTGAGACCTCAAACTATTTTCTGTGTGACAACACCATTAAACATTTATAGAACCACTCTGGAATAAAGTGGTTTGAAGTCAGCTATTAAAATCAACAAAAAAACTACAGGTAGCAACCTCTCTGCAGGAGGTGGACAAAAACTTGAAGTAACTTTTCAAATGTACACACAGCTATGATTAACACACTTAAGTATATACACCCACTTCGCTACCCTCCCTTTCAATCTTACCAAATATGTGTATGTGTTTAGTCATAGTATGCAAACTCCTTTACCAACTTGTAACAATCTGTAGTCAGACAGAAAGATGTTTCCAAGCGGATTTTTCTAAATGTGCTCCTAGAATTATCAGGTGCTTCTTGTTTAGTTCTATATGCATGAACTTGTCTTTTCTGTGAATTTCTACCAGAGACTGCATTATTATTTTCTTCTAATTGTGCTTGCACACTATCTTAGACATTTTTCCCAAACCACATGATGACGTCCCCACACAGACACCCAACCTAGCAAAACCTAACATTAGCAGCTTTCCAAAAGTCTGTCTAGATTGCATTTTCAACACAACAGTAATGCTAAGAGGCAAAAGCTTCAAAAGGCACAGCCCAAACATATTAGCGTATTATAAAAAGAGAACTATCACTTTATAGCACATACACTCATGAATGATAAATAAGCAGTGGAATTGCTTATGTTATACACAAGGTATCAAATTATTTTTTGGGGGGAACACATAATTTGATAAAATATTTACACAAGGATATTTCCACAAAAATGCAGTGTTGTTTTATGGATTTAGTCTTCCTTATACATTTGTAATAATCTCCCATAAGTTATTTTAGAGGCATTTGCCACGAGATAAAAGTTAAATGGGTTTTAATTTTTCAAGAAGAGCTAACATGTTCCTGTCATGTGATGCTTTTCAGTAAACATGCTTAGGATTGCAAGTCCACGGAGCTCAAAGGAGCTGACTCACTAATGTGTGTGCTTAGGATTGCAAGCCTAACACCCTAACACAGTTTAGGATGCATGGCAGCAAATGTGCTGCCTACCAACTCTTCTGGCTACAATCCAAACAACTAACTTTATGAGGGTAATGGCACCATGCACCATTTTTATACAGCATTTCCTGAAAAGAAAGCCACTTCTGACACAAATATTTCTTTGCTGAAGGAAGCCCTTCATGCATGCAGTACCCAACTTCCAAGTTTTAGACTGCTTTTACTTCTTTCTACTGTACATAGTTAGTGGCCCAACTTCCTTATCCCTTTAATATTCACCAGCTCATTAGTACAGATCATATAATAATAATAAAATTTTATTTATACCCCGCCCTTCCCGGTTCAGAAAACCGGGCTCAGGGCGGCTAACAACAAATTCAAAACACTTAATTGATGCAACAAAAAACAGCATAAAATACAATATAAAATGTGAATAACAATAAATTCAGAATTTAAAAATCAATTTAGGGGGGGGAAACCATCCAATAAACATTAGATGATCACCAGGGCTAGCTGGCTAAAGTAGTCCTATTTGGGCCAGCAAGGAGACCAGGGGAGAATTAGCTGTGAGTTCCCAGAACAGGTAATCTTCATAAAAAGGGGAGGTGGAGGGAAGGAAGGGGAATAAAAGATCAGGCTAAGTTCAAATTGAAAGCCAAGCAGAATAGCTTTGTCTTACAGGCCCTGCAGAAGGAAGTTAAACCCTGCAGGGCCCTGGTCTCATGGGACAGAGCATTCCACCAGGTCGGAGCCATCACTGAGAAGGCCCTGGTCCTGGTGGAGGATAATCTGACTCACTAAGCAAGACCTCAATTTTCCTGAATGAAGAAGTGAATTATGTGCAAACAGATCTAACAAGTAGCCAAGACAAAGACCTTACACACACCAGAAACATGTGTGCCCATACTGACTCAGGAAGGTTCCTTGCTCCAGGAACTAGGGTCACTTCCACTGCCTCAAAGTCAGAAGAAAAGAAGTGAGCTGCAGACTACAGAGCCATGCATTAAGAAAAATACCACCACTCTCATGTATTCTGCGTCAAATAATGTGAATGCTACACGCAAAATAATGCAATAAAACAAACCTGCTTTAGTTTATCTATTTTACACTGCCTCAAATTTTAAAAATTAAATGAATCAAGAGATTCCCAGTTGAGAAACTAACTATAGACTGGTGCTAGAATCTTACTTCATCACTAGTGACAAGATTATATCCTCCACTGTACCTGAGACAGCAGGATGGGGTGGTTTTTTGGGGCAGGAGAGGGGGTAGGACAGACCAAGTTGCAAAAAAAGAGTCTCCACCCACCAACAGACAGGAATGGCTAGGGGGGAGATACCACCACTCCAACATGTGCCGCCTGAGGTTTCACTTCACTATGGCCAATGGTAGGGCCACTCTTGATTTACTGGGTGCTGTCATAGATCCATTACAAGCCTCTACCTCCCACCTTCAGCTCTGGCAGCTGGGATGAAGAGGTGGAGGCATGAGGACTCCTAAACACTAGTCAGGCATAGAGGCAGAACCAGCTTCTGCCTCTCCCTTCCAGCTCTGAGCACCTGTTTGCACAGAGGCACAGCAAGACAGTTCACCTCTGCCTCTCCCTTCCGATGCTGGAAGCTTGGAGCTCGAATAGTGGAGGCACCAAGGAACAAAGAGCCTCAGCACACTCCGGCTCTGAACTTTTGGGACTTTGAGGAGCAGGGGCTGCATTTCAGGCAAGCCTCTACCCAGTAAAGAGAGTGTGTTCTGGTAACAAATATGGGGTTGGTTAGTAAAGCATAGAGTCCACTCAAGCTCTAACGAATAAAAAACTAGTGGGAATTCTGGACAGCACAAGTTTTTAGACACTGTCCAAGTTTTTCATGAGAGCTAGGGGCTTGCCCTTTTCATGAGAGCAGATGTATCTGAACCGCACAGTAATATACAAAGTCCCAACGATCCTTAAATACTTCAGGCAATGTCAAATTACAAATACATTAACCCCATCTCATTGCATGACACATCTTGATCCACAGACACCTTCAACCATCAATTCTGAGCGACACACAAATTTAGGCTCTAGCTACAGATCAAGAGTAGTATACAGATTTAATAAACAAACATTTTTCCTGACAGGAATAAGGCTACAGCACAAGAACAGGGGGCAAGGGAAACGAAGGCAAGAAGTTCCATAGCAACTTCCAACACATAAGATTTTCTTTAACGAAGAGGAAGTACGCTCACACTTACCTCTTGTTTAGTATCTTTAAAGGACCTCCTTAAAGTTTTGGTTTTGGAACCTCGGGGTGGCGTCTCTTCTTGCTGGCCAAAGAACTCCTCCATTGTCTTTGTGTCAATCTGATAATTCTGTTTAGCACCAATAGTCCAGATATTGTTTTTGCCACGGACTTGTTCTTCAGGTATAGTTTTCCAGAAGAAGCTACGTAGTCTCTTTTTCTTGCTCTGGTGGCCATGCCCGTTTACCAGCTGTGGCAGTGGAGGTCTGCTCAGTGCTAGAGGTGGAGGGGGTGGAGGAGGTGGCACCACTTCTAGTGAAGAAAATCCAGCTTCTGCGGGTGGACATGGTAGAGGTGGCGGTGGTGGTGGTGCTGGAGGCAGTTGTTCTTCTGGTTCTGTCGTATCTCCAATCATTAATCCAGCTTCAACTGAAATAGCTCCATTTTCTTTGTCATTGACCAAAGAGACACAATTCATAACATGCATTTTACAGCCTCTCTCTCTATGAGAGAGAGAGACTTACTTCCTCAGATGTGCATGGAGCACCAAACACACAGTGGCAACTTACTATTTACACACCAGAACTGTTAATTTACCATCAGCGACGGGGAATGCAGGAAATCAGTCATTTCTCAGAAACCTGCAACAAAATAATAGCAGAGAGAAACAAAATTAGACTGGATATGCTGAGTAGCATGGCTGAAGCATCAATTTGTAGGCTGTGTGCAAATAGGATGACCAATCCAGACACACCAATTAGTAGCCCCACCCTATGGCTCTTGGGCTCGAGGACACACCCCAGTGCCATGTTTGTAAACAACAGAGGCAAGGACCACTGCTTTAAACCTTCATGCCCAAGGCTTGTTAGCCTAGTCTTTGAGTGTACAGACTATGATCCAAAGGAGGAGGTCATGCACATGAGGGATGCCCATGATTTTACTGAAGTAGTTCCATTCCTTATGGGTCAATGTGCTGTTGAAACACCAAAGGACCTTGGCAGTAAAATTGAGCAATGAAATCAAGACCCTACAAATGAAGGCGGCACTTTAATGAAGGAGACAGCCATGACAATCCACAGGGATATTCAAAGAAGTTTATTATGCAACCAGTGTTAGGACATTGTTACTTAATTTTCAGAAGCATAGGAAACTACCTTACACTGAATCAGACCATTGGTCCATCTATCTAGCTCAGTACTGTCTACAGCAGGCACCCCCAAACTCGGCCCTCCAGATGTTTTGGGACTACAACTCCCACCATCCCTAGCTAACAGGACCAGTGGTCAGGGATGATGGGAACTATAGTCCCAAAACATCTGGAGGGCTGAGTTTGGGGGTGCCTGGTCTACACTGCCTGGCAACTGCTCTCCAGAGTTTCAGGCAGGGATGCTCTTCCAGCCCTACCTGGAGATGTCAGAGATTGCACCAGGGACCTCCTGCATTCAAGGCAGATGGTCTACCACTGAGCTAATATGGGATGTTAATTACATATACAGCTTCGCAAAAGGACAAGTATTATTCATTCCATTAACTGTGTAAATATAAAATTTATTTTAGACATGACTTCAGCCCAGTATACCTGAAGGAGCGTCTCCACCCCCATCGTTCAGCCCAGACACTTAGGTCCAGCTTCGAGGGCTTTCTGGCGGTTCCCTCACTGCGAGAAGCAAAGTTACAGGGAACCAGGCAGAGGGCCTTCTCAGTAGTGGCGCCCGCCCTGTGGAATGCCCTCCCATCAGATGTCAAGGGAATAAACAACTATCTGACTTTTAGAAGACATCCGAAGGCAATCCTGTTTAGGGAAGTTTTTAATGTTTGAAGCTTTATTCTGTTTTTAATGTTCTGTTGAAAGCCACCAAGAGTGGCTGGGGAAACCCAACCATATGGGTGGGGTAGAAACAATTTCTTCTTCTTCTTCTTCTTCTTATTACTATAGCCTGTACTTCAAAAATTAAGACAAATCTCCATTCACCTAATGAGTGAAAATTTGATACTATCTAACACTTTTATTTCATATTTCCACTTGAAATGCAGCTTCCTTGGTTTAAATGCAACACAAAGGTAATCCGAACTCTTAACAGCAACTTTTATGATAACTAGAGCTACACTAGCTTAATGAAAAAAATATTGAGGTAGTCTTCTCAAACTCATCATACCAACACTTAAAACCTTGTTATAACCGCATTAAAAACAAAAAGTTAATTGTAGACCTTGGACTCATCACTTCATCATCACTGCTTATCATTTACATTTCTTTCATATCATTAATATCAAGAGTATGGATGCCATGCTACAGTAGGAAGGCATGCTTTACATATTGCATAGTACTATCTAACATTGTTATCCTTAAGCATGCAAGACTCTTCACAAAAGCTTGCCATGGGAACTTGATGACTAATAATAATAGAACAATGCGCCAAACATTTATTTAATTGCATTGGAATTGTTTAGCAATTTAGTCATTTCACCTTGTTCAGAGTAACATTTGTATGGAACAGCAAGTTTAGAATTATCCTGAACTGAGTGCAGAAGTCAAGGCTTCCTATGAAAGATATGTACATATAGGAAGCCACAGTTTTCAAACTCTGAGAAATTAGTATGAGATCTTGTGAACTGTCAACTTTCTGGAGTCAGGTGTTTACCAACTAAAATCCTCATTTTTTTAATTCAGATTTTAAAGGAGAAGTCTGTACACAGCCATAGTCACACACTGACTTTCCGAACCACTGCCCACTTACACAGCAGGACTTGAAACTTATATTTAACCAAATGCCATTTTTCCTGCCTTAGAAAATGGTTCTCTATTACAAAACAGATTAAAAAACCACCTATTTGTGTAGCCAGTTACCATTATAAAGATTAAAACTAGCTATTTAATTGAAATGTAACAAAGTATACAAAGAAAATGATCTTACCCCTCTATCACCCTGGCAATAAAAGGAAATGCTAATAAACTCTCCAAATGTACAATGGACTAATTTTTAATTCATTCAAAGTATTTATATGGCACTTTTCAGAGCCATGCTCTCGCAACGCAATGTACACAAGATGTACTGTTTAAGACACATCAGAATGGTACACATTGCTATCTATGCGAAAGCTTCCCTGAATCACATAAACCATGTACACTGAGGTGGTTAATTTGTGGTGCTACAGATGTTGCTGGACTACAACTCCCATCATTCCCTACCATTGGGCATGCTAGCTGAGTGCTGGTGGAAGCTGGAGTATCACAACGTCTGGAGGGCCACAGGTTAGCCACCCGATTTGTACCCTTGGGGAAGGGGAGCATTGAAAAGAGAGCCTGCACTATAGTGGGGTCCAGGATACTTCAATTATTCAGAAGAGAGTTCTGTAACTGTGGTGCCTCCACTGAGAAGGCCGCTTCTGTCATGCTTGACAACCTAACCCTTTACTGCTGGGCACAAGAGCATTTAAAATGATAAACTAGTTAGTAATTCCTAGTATATTTTTCATTCTAAATGTAGGAGGCAGTTTATTGCAGAAGCCATGGTCTTAATCTTAAAACCCCCCACACTAAGAGTATTAACAATTTTGTAAAATTAATATAATTGTTGAAGACCAAATTCTGGATATTGGATAAACCCAAGCAATCCTGATATATTTCGAGAGCAGCCCAACACCTGTTGGCAAAACTACGTAATGAAATTCAGCAGCATTGGGTTTAAAAAATAATAATTCCATGGACACACTTCAATGCTTAGACTGCTACTGCAAAGTCAGTAAAATAAATGATCATATGTGGAGAGGAAGATGTGTACCTTAAACTCAACATATGTGCAAAGCTAAGAATTTACATAGGCAAACCTGTATGTCCAGATTGCCTCATACCAGTTTAATGGGAACTTTAAAAGCCGGGACAACAACCATATAATTGTACTGCCGTCATCCAGCAAGTAAAGGCGGCATTGGAAGCAAATACGTATTTTTAAATTTAGTCTTTTATGGTTTTGAAATCTGAATCATCCTAAAGTGTAAATTCATTCTCTTCTTTTAAAACAACAATTACTTTATTCTCAGTCTTTACCAATGCTTCGGTGAAACCGTATTTAATTCAAATGATGAAGCAAAAGAATCAGATAAGGAAGAGGGCTTAACCAGGGATGTGGTAAACAGCACAACTGCATTACAGGAACACCACAACATTTGAAAACAGTGAACAGAAAAAGGTGAATGGAAAACCCACAAGAAAACGAATGTAGCAGAATTGGTAGAAAGGAAGCAAAACCAGGCAGTTGCTAAGAACAGAAATTTTAGCAACCAATTACCCTACTTGCATTCCCTAAACATGTGTGGAGAAACATACAAAAGTTGCTAAATATTTTCATTTTAGTAACATACAGATGGGATATCAGACACAGTTATAGCAGAAAAAGGGCACATATTCTTAATTTCTAAACTGCCTTTCCTCCCATGGAATCCCAGGGTGGTTTATAGACAAAACACACATAAAACAACCAGTTCTAAAAATAAGAGTATTAAACTATATCCATCAGCCAAAACAATTTCCATAACACAGCAATCAAAAAAAAGACTAACTTTGAGGCTCAATATCGCTATCATTACCCGCAAGCCCAAGTGACCAGTTGTGTCTTCAGTGGATACTGGGAAGTTGTCACTGAGAAGGACAAACTAAGTTCCACAGAGAAGGAATTCCACTGCTACAAAGAATGCCCTTTCTTGTGTCACCAGTGGCCAGATAGGTTTCAGATACATCCAATGAACCACGTTTTAAAGATGCGTGAAAGGTACAACTTAAAAAAAAAAACAGACAAGGAAAACTAACACTACAGTCAATAGTACTGGACTTGGAACTACACAGAACAGGTTTAAACCTTAGATGAGCATGAGACTTGTTGAATAACCTTGGGACAAGTCACCTAAGAACCTCACTCCTAGCCTCAGTTTTTGAGTTCCATAAAATGGGAGTAGTAATTATCTATATGGCTGTTGTGAGACTAAGTGAACTGAATAAGGGCCCATTCATGCTTAATGCAGCAGGTTTTTTGTGCCATGGTAAGTATTATGTTGTGACACATAACTATGTAGTTGTGGCCATCAGGGCATCCAGGTACATGTCTACTAGATGTTTAGAAACATGCAAGCCATACTTTAGATCATTTCCCCCTGAATAGCATATAGCAAATGCTATGACTGTCTCTAAGTGATTGACAATAACACTACAGAGTTTTTCTTGAATGCTTTCTCCTTTCCTTTGAAGAAAGCTATTGGAATAACTCAGTCAGTAGAGCATCAGACACTTAATCTGAGAGTTGTGGGTTCAAGCCCCATGTTGGGCAAAAAATATTTCAGCAAGGGCAAAGCAATTTACGTTAACTTAAAGATAAAAACACCATCTGTAAATCAAGTCTGCTATATGCTAGGTTGCATCTCAGTGGCAGAGTTTACTACACTACACTACATTACACTACACTACACACATACAATATTTTATTGGGGGGAAAATCTAAGTTTATCAAAGCAGTTTCTTCCCCTTGATACTTTGGGGGAAAACATTTTACTATACTGGCACATGGTGCTTCCTTCCACAAGTATGAGCTACTAGGATAAAATACTGAAAACTTAAGGTATCTTTCCACAGTAGTTAGCGGATTCCTGATTTTAGCTTTTTTAATATGGTTTTTATTGTATGGGTTTTTTGCACTATTGTTCTAAACTAGTTTGATATTTATGAATAGAGGTATATAAACATTTTTATAATATTTTTTAAAACAGCCACAACACACAAGTGTTGTTGTGCAAGGATGCACAAGTGGGCTTTTTTTCAGTGTCTAAAGGTACACAGAGCCAAGTTACTAAACTGATGGTAACCAGGAACCAGTTAACAGACCTGAAGTAGGATCCTTATCCTGTAACTTGTTAGATCTAAAAATTCAACTTCAATACATGATGAAATATGGATTACAAGGACCAAGAAGTGGGTTTGAGGCATACGGTGAAATTAAAACCATGCTGGGCAAAAAAAGGCATATTAGCGGGGTTTTTACTCAACTGTGCATAACAGACATAGGATAATAAGAACACAAGCAAGTCTTGGAGAAGAAAAAGCTTGCAGCAGAAAGAGCACAATTACTATTCTGCATTAGCACAACAATGTAGTTCTTTGTTATAGGAATACTGAAAGATTACTAAAACTTCCTGGGAGTGGGGGAGACAGAATGAAGATGTTGGATTAAAGGTAAATACATCCTGGACAAAGATCATCTATAAGAACAGAGGTTTATTTTGGATTGCTGGATATTTAAAAAATGAGTTTGATTCTTTAGATTATGCAATAATTATAATGAAATATATCAAGGATTTGCCAGCATGGCAAGTGGCTTCAGAAGCTATTCAAGACACCCACAGAAATAGATATTTTCCCTTATTCTGGTTATTCTCCATGGCTACAACTCATCTTTTTCTTTGCAAGTCACACAATGTTTGTTTTTTTAATGCAATTCCCGGTCACTGCAAACTTGCATGGGTTTGTGCCCGATTGCTGAAGGGGGGTGGTATTTAACCATCAGCTCTAAAATATGTTTTGAAGAATCACGTTGCTTTTTAAATGAGATTACTGCCATTGTTCCAAGACTGGCTTCTTTGATCTACAACTCGTGCATTCAAAAACAGAGCAGGGGTGCTTGACAACATGCTACTTAATTGAGAAAATCATAGAGTGGTAAAGACAAAGACATCCAACTTAGGACATTTTGTTGCAACAGGGAGGACTGAATTGAAGTTAGCTTCCACACTAGACAGTCTAGCTTTCAATATCTGCATTAATAAGCAACCATTCTAAATGTATCACACACATACATAACATTCACAGAAGCCCAGTAATCCCAAATTACATCTCATGTGCAAGATAAGCATGAATGCTACAAATTAGTCTCTGCTCTGTCCATCAGTAAAGGAAGCAGGTGATGGATGATCTAAAAGGAAGTGATTAATACATTCCTAATACTGCACTGATGTGCAGAATGAATAGATGCAAGAGGTTGAGGAAGGAGATTCCTTTATAGTCAAGAGGAGAGGACACAAAACATGACTCCTGAGCAGCATCATAGAGTGGCAAAGATGTTGGGAAGTGGCAAGAGAAGCCACTGCTTTGTTTAATAATTCTACTCTACACATCACTTTGATGCAAGTTTTACAAACTGAATTGAAAACTGCCTTCTATGTACATAGCTTTATGATACAATTGTGAAAGAATTCTCTCTGAAGCTCCTCTGTCCCCACAAGAGCTGAGAAACAGCAAGGTGCGAAAGAAGATATCTACATACCGTGAGCTTTCAGTGGTTATTTGGGCACCATGCACAATTTGCAGTAAGTTCTTTCTGCAGTATTGCAGCCTTTTTTCTTGGCAAAACTAGAGGATTGCCAGGTTTTTTGAAATGGTAAGTTAAGGTAGTGGTGAAATCACACATGCAAGATATCCACAGATGGGCTTCACCATCTCCCCCACCAAAGACACACCATTCAGACAAGAAGCACAGCAAATGGTAGTAGCTCCCGTACATAGGGATTTGCCATGGTCACACGCCTAACACTATTTCATATGTTACTTTCTTTTTCCTCAGGGATTGTGTGACCATCCTCAGAGGAGAAGACTAGAAGACATAACCTATTCTATTTTAAGATTGACACCAATATAGGTTTTATTTTTACTGTAAGCTGCTTTGACACATTTACATCTCTGACCCACTCCAGCTTTTTTTGGAATATGATAGGAATAACAGGATTGTAGAGTTGGAAGGGACCTTGAGGATCATCTAGTCCAACCCTCTGCAATGCAGGAATATGCAGTTGCCCCATATGGGGATCGAAGCTGCGACCTTGGTGTCATCAGCACCATGCTCTAACCGACTGAGCTGTCCAGTTGTCAAATCCACCTAATGCCAGAATTTTCAAGGAAACCTAGAGTTTATAATAAAAAAATGAATTTATTATATTTGGGTAGATTTGGGTAGGCTTCTCCGGGTAAAATGTTTCAGAGAACAAAATTTAATATTAAAACAGTGCAACCCAATAATTTTGCTTCCAGAACTATATTTGAAGTATCATATTTCAGTTCAATTCAGGTTTGTTACAGGCACGTTTCTTAGACTTGCTGAAGGTTCGCTTTAGATAAAACATCCAATTTTTGTTTATTGCAGGGTGTGTGTATATATATATATATATATATATATATATACACATACACACACACACACACACACACACACAAACATGCACGCAAACTGTTGTGTCAGTTGTATCTGCTTTAGGCAAGGGTGTACTTCATTGTGGCACAGCACGGAAACCCAACAATTGGAGAAGGAATTATATGGTTTTATTTTGATGCTCTTGTTTTACCCAAGGTCTACCTTAAGGCAAATTCACCATACAGTCCCCAGCGATTCAGGAAAACGAGACTTATCAAACTACACAGCAGCCTGGAAAACTATTGCTCAATTTGCTTCAGCAGGTGTCTCCTACCCTGTAAGCAAGTACGAGAGTAAAACTGGAGGCTATTGCCACACACTTTGCTGCATGTGGGATAACAGCCTGAACAACCAGTCTGGAAGGAACTGGCGTTTCAATTCTAAGAGGTCTTAGGGTTGGTTCCCATACAACCCAGGTGTTCAGGTTACACAGGTGGGGTGCGGTAGTGAGCCTCACATAGGGCCCTGCTTTACATTAAAGGGTGTGAGTGAGTGCTGGGCGGCCAGGAGGGGGATGTGCATACCTAAGGCTCGCTCTCACAGCGCCATCATACGTAGCATATACACACCTGTGTTCTGCACAAAAAAGATACTCACAGCTGCTTTGCAATGTAAAAGCTGATGCACAACGGCACAGTTAGGTAATTCTAAACTCTGGAGAGGAAGGGGGCACCTTTCAGTTGGTAACGTGTATCACTTCACATGCTTCAAAACTGTGGTGTGCTAGCTCTGCTATGTTTGGAGAGCCTCTCTGCTCATCCTCCTCCTTAGTGCGACCAAGGACCTCTGTAGTGCCACACCAGGGGAACTTGAACACCTTGCTGCAAAAGTGACACGCAAGGCTGAGTGGAATCACAGAGTCATAGAATTGTAGAGTTGGAAGGGACCCTGAGGATCATCTAATCCAACCCCCTGCAATGCAGGAATATGCAGCCGGGGATTGAACCTGCAACCTTGGCATTATCAGCACCATACTCTAACCAGCTGAGCTATCCATACATTTAAAGCACATGACTGTCCCCAGAGGAACCTGGAAACTGTGGCTTCAGGGGGCACACGACAGTTTCCTGCATTCTTTGAAGGAAAATATTTGCTTTAAATGTATGTTGTGTGCACAGCAAAGATCCCTTTGAGTACATTATACCAAAAGTGCTAAACGAACAAGACAACTGTGCAATGGAATGGTGCTGCTTAGAATATGTAAGACCAATTTATACTTTATTATTTAATAGAGACAAGACTAATGGGAGAGAACAGAATTCCAGTCTACATCTAAAGCAAGTAGACCATCACCAGGTTTAGGCAACAAATTACAAATTGTTCATTCATCTGGGTCTGTCTGATAGTAATCAGCACCAGGGATCCATAGACAAATTGGGATTGCTCCAGAAATAAGCTACATTTGCCTTTTCACCATTTGTTTATATTCTTCCAAACAAACGGGCTACCATTAAAATATCTGTAAAATAAAATAAAAGGTCTACAGCAATATTCAGCTGTATTCAATATAAAGCAAGCATAGGAGGGAGAGATCCTGCCACAAGCAATGAGTGCAGAATAAACTTCAAAATACCTGCTTCCATATCAGAACTGTGATGCCTAAAGTTTCACATATACCACAGACTTTCAATCAACTCAGTGCTCCAATGTAACATATCATCATTCATGCAAAATTGGTAAAGAGAGCAACTAACCACAGATACTGCAGCAACTATTGTTATGCATTAGCAGGAGCTCAATGAATGGCACTTGAAATCCCACTCATTCCCAAAAAGAAACAAACACAAGCCTGTTTTGCTTAGCATGATAAACGATATAGCCCAATACTATACATTTAAACTGGGAACAAAGTCCATGTGATTTCCATGGAAAGGCCCTGAATCTTTCCATGCAGTGCTAATGCTAATTGTTCCTTGCCAGCAATTCACATAATACCCCATTGCTCAGAAGCAAATCCATTGCTGGCAGTTTTCAGTTTGTCATTACTGAAAACCACAATATTGCATTAACCAGGTGAACATTACTTCTGGTAGCACAACTACTGAAAGCAAAGTGATGTGTGGATGTTATTGGCGATTTTGTTGCTGGCATCTACTGGCAGGCACCTGTAACCTCAGAGCACCCTCTTCTCAAATGTTGCTTTGCAAAATTGAATTTGCAAAGTTGGAGAGAATATCCTCCCCAGAAGCCTATGTACAATTCTCTTTAAAGAGGATACTGAGATATAATGACACACTGGTGTTCTTTGGGGCTACCACCAGTGAGCCACTAAAAGGATGGGGTTTCAGCACCTTGAATCAACCTTAAGATACCTTCTGGAATAAAAGAGAGTTCTCTTAAAAGCAACACACTTTGTATAAATCAGACCAAAAGAAATGTTATAGTCCCAGCTCAAGCAATTAACCCAAATGTCCCTCTGGCTAGCAGCACAACATGCAATTTAAGGCTACTGGAGGTTGTAAAAAAGCCTGTTTTTGCAACAGAAAAAAAATACACCCCACCCTTAAATATCTGAAAAACAATTTTAATTTCTCTTTTGCCTACTTGCAACCTGCACTTCACAAGCTAAAAGGCACCTCCTCCGTGCTAATAAAAGCAAAAGTGGAGGGGGCATGAACTCGGAATAGAATTGTCTTGTCCACCCAAGACCACCCAAGAGGGGCTGGGCATGAAAATGCGACTACTAGTTGATCATTAAGAAAAAGGTTCACCTACGTTTGCCCCGGTCCTGG
Organism: Podarcis pityusensis; assembly: GCF_964106645.2. Taxonomy (NCBI): domain Eukaryota; kingdom Metazoa; phylum Chordata; class Lepidosauria; order Squamata; family Lacertidae; genus Podarcis; species Podarcis pityusensis. Next base: position 37,830,603 of record NC_138034.1, read on the forward strand.
TTTGGTTAACAATCGTTGCCTGGATGCAACACTTGAAATTGGAAACTCCATTGTTAGCCAGTGTTTTATAGGGAGTGTGGTGTGATTTAAACAACAAAAAACCGAGACAGACTCTTCTCTCTGCTCCCTCCCCCTTTTCAGATGAACGGCAACAAAAGTGTAAAACGCCCCTTCCCTCATCATCACCCTCCCCAACATTATTACTATTATTATTATTATTATTATTTAATTGCTTGTTTTGTTTCAGGGCGGATCCTGGGGGGGGGGGGGTAGAAAGAAAGACAGAACAGGCCAATTAAAAATAACAAGCCCACCGCCACGAGAGACCAAGTTGGCGGAGAGCTCCTGTTCTCTTCAGACGGGGCGAGGCGGCAGCAGAGACCAGATTGGGGCCCCCTCGGGAGCCGCGGCGGCGAAGAGACCCAGGCGGCGGACGCCCCGAATCCCCCCGCTGCCCCGTCCCAAGACCTCCGCCTCACGCCGGCTCAGGAGTTCCCACACGAGCTCCTTTCCCCGCGGGCGGCGCCGGCTGCGGCGGCTTCCTCCTCTCCTCATACCCCTTCCTCGACGGGGTGTGAAAGAAAGCTCGCCTCCCCTCGCCCGCCCTCTCCGCAGCCCTATTGTTTTCCCGGCGCGCTCCCCGGGGGGGGGGCTGTCCTCGTCGCCCCCCCTCCCTACACGAGCTCCTCAGGCACCTTGCGGCAGCAGCGCCTGGCGGGAGGCGGCGGCTGCTGCTCCAAGGTGGCCTCGGCGCTTTGTAATCAGATCTCTGCCGTTTTCCTCCCCTCACAGCCCGAGGGAAGCGCGCGAGGCTGGCCGGGCGGGGGGAGACAGAGCGGAGGGCGACTCCCCGGGAAAGGACACCCAGCGGCGGCTTCCCACCGCCAACTCTCGCCGCCAGCCGGCCAAGTCCTCTCACGTGCGCCGTCTCGCTCGCTCGCTCGCTCTCCCGGCCTCACCCCGCGCCCAACTTGATGGTTCCCAAGAAAAGGGCAATAAGAGCATCGCGTTTGGCCGCCTTAGGTCAGCCCTGAGGAGATAAGAGGCGGCCGGAATCAAAGGGTCACCAATACGCGGCGCATTCTAAAAGTGTGGAGGGCGGCGGGGGAGAGAGATGTTTCTTCCTTCCCTCCCTATTTCGCTTCCACCTCACACTAATTGGAGCGGGGGAGAAGCAGCTACAGACTTCCAACTTCAGCAGAAAGAAAATGATCTTGCAGCGCCCGGAGAGCCGATGCTGCTGCTGCTGCGCTCCCTCTGCCCTTGCGAGGGCTGCTCAGCCTCCCCTCCCCTTTCACGCCCGCCAGCCGAGTCCCGCTACCCGGCGGGAGGAAAGCAGCAGATCGCCTCCCCGGAAAGCCAGCAAACATTGCTGCTGCCCTCGAGAAGGACCCAGCAGACCCCGAGCGAGCGAGAAGTCTGGGAAGGAGATTCACGCGGGGGGCGCCGAGGATCCCCGGAGAGCCCGCCTGCCGCCGTCGAATCATAATTACAGGAGCCTCTGCCGGGGCTCAGCGATGAATCGGTCTTAAATGGGCCGTGGGGAGGGGAGGTTTCACGGCTTCTGTTATTCTAGAGGACCACAATAAAAAGCCGGGTCCTCCCTCGTCCAAGGCCCCGTGCCCGGATTTTAATTCCCCCCCCGGACACCTACAGATCGGATTACTAGATTGCAGTGCCCAGGATGTCGCGCGGGGCGGGAGAGCTACCAGATCGCAATTTCGAGGAAAGCAGCTCCGTGGTCCCATGGAAGATGCGCACCGAGGCACCCCTATGAAGCGAAGGGATGCGGGGCGGGCGTGGGAAGCCCCCGCTTAGCCGCACAGGGCTCAAGAACCTGTCCCTGGAAAGAGCCACTGCCGCCCCCCCCCCCCGACCCGTCTACGCGTCGCCTTCTCAGACGGAGCGGCTGCTGCTGCTGCTGCCTCGACTTACCCGGAGCCCCCAGCTGTGTGCGCGCTGCCCTCGGCCACCCGGGGCTCCTTCTCCTTCGCGGACGCCGGACTCGCTCTCGCTGCCTGTCCAACTCTTGCGAAGAGAGAGCTGCTGCGCCGCCGCCGCCGCTGCCTCGCCTGCTCTGCCTCCTCCCTTCGCTCTCACTGCGGCCCGGACCCGGGCGGAGGAGGGAGGCGGCACCGCGCAGGCGCGGCGTTAGGCGGGGCTGTTTCAGGTAACGCCACCAGCCTGTTCTCCGAGTCGAGCCGAAAGGCGCAGTTGCTGCTCCTGCTGCTGGTGCTGGGGACACTCTGGCTATATCGGTTCTCTTATTCCTCCTCCCAGCCTCTCGGTTCGCCCAGACTCCCGTGGGAATGAATGGCCAAAGTTGAGAGGCAAGCCGGTGGTGCCCCGGATGCGAGCTGGGCGTTTTATACGGAGAGGACCTCCCATTGAACACAATGGGGCTCACTGATCCTACACTGGGGAGGAATAGGTCCCCACTGGACTCAACGGACCCTTACAGATCCTGATTTGGAAGTTGGGGTCCCATTGAGCTCCATGGGGCTTGCTTCTGAGTAGACCACGTGTACAAGGGCCATTGAGGCGGGAAAGTACAGGGGGAAAGTTCTGGAGCAAAGCTGGGGTCACAACAGTCTCTATAGGGCAGTGATTGGTAAAGAGAACAGAACGCAAGAAGCCAGGGCCATTGTCTGCACACAAGCAAGCCTTTTTGCTGCTGCTGCATGGCAGAAAAAGGTAAAAGGACCCCTGGCCATTAGGCAGAGTGAAGCAACCACCAATGGTGCCCTGTGCAACACTACAATTCAGAGCCCCCTGCCGCTTGCACTCCATTCTACAGTATTGTTGTGGCACCCTCTGCAAAGCGGCACCCTGTGCAGCTGAACTGGTTGCACTACCCTAAAGCCGCCTTTTGCAAACACCTTAGATGGCTGTTGCTGGTTGTTGTCGTTTAGTCATTTAGTTGTGTCCGACCCCATGGACCAGAGCACACCAGGCCCTCCTGTCTTCCACTGTCTCCCACAGTTTGGTCAGACTCATGTTTGTGGCTGCGAGAACACTGTCCAACCGTCTCGTCCTCTGTCGTCCCCTTCTCCTTGTGCCCTCAATCTTTCCCAACATCAGGGTCTTTTCCAGGGAGTCTTCTCTTCTCATGAGGTGGCCAAAGTATTGGAGCCTCAGCTTCAGGATCTGTCCTTCCAGTGAGCACTCAGGGCTGATTTCCTTCAGAATGGATAAGTTTGATCTTCTCGTAGTCCGTGGGTCTCAAGAGTCTCCTCCAGCACCATAATTCAAAAGCATCAATTCTTCGGCCATCAGCCTTCTGCTGCTGGTAGGCAGTTACTTTAGTATTGCACAGGATGCTGTTGAAATTTTGGCCCCAAGGTCTGCCACTGCTGTGCTCCCCACCCCCCCGCCATTAGTCTGTTGCATCAAGTGTGATATGGTAGAGAATGCTATCCCATTGCTAATGTTGAAGTAGGATTCAACTTTCACACTAATTGGCTTCCGTAGCTAAGAATGTACTCTACTTTGGAGAGTAAAATGTCTTGAGCCACACTTTTGAGAGTTTCTGTAAAGTTTTGAAGGGCAATTAGAATGTGACCGACAAAGGATAAGGTGAAGCTACGGTATATCCTGTTCTGCATTTATTCCCTTCACTGCAGTCCTTTTATGCTGGATTTCACTAATGCAAACCGAAAATGGGATTCATCACAGATTTACTGGAGAGGAGTCCACTTACATGCGAAAAGTCACTATGTGGGAATCTTTTTTCAGCTGGGCGCTGCATTCCATCTTCTGCAACGTTTCACGGACTGCATCCTAGTGGAGGGTGAGGCCAGAGGGAACAGTGTGTGGAGCAAAGGATAGGCTTCTTGGCTTTGTACAGAAAGCCTGCCATCCTAACCCCCCTTATGTAGGAGATAGCCCCACTGAATTCACTCTACGTTCTGTGTAGACAGGGCTAGGGTTTCACTGTGTAAGCTGCAAGCTACAACCGGTCCTATACCAATGGATTCACGTTACAAGAAAAAAAGATTCTGACTAAACATCAGGAAGGACTTTCTGACAGAGCAGTTCAGCAGTAGAATGGTCCTCCTTAGAAGGGAAGGGACTCTCCTTCCTTTGAGGTTTCTACACAGAGTTTGGATGGCCATCTGTCATGGATGCTTTAGCTGAGATTCCTGCATTGCAGGGGGTTGAACTAGATGATCCTCAGAAGTTATGCCCAAAACAGGTACAAGGGGGGGGGGCGGTATTTGAAAGGGGATATGAGTGGATCACATTGTATATAGCTCCACAGGAAAAGAAGCAGAAGGCTAAAATAGGAGGAATTTGAATCTAAAGGAGATGGGTGATGGATGACAAATAAGAAACTTCTACCAGGTCTGTGACTGTGTAATATTTTTGTTGTATAATAATGAAGCGAACGCAGAGGGATAAAAATGTATTACACAATGTAAAGGAAATTAATTATGTCTGTGGATACCTGGTTGCTTGGTAGTTGAATAACAATTTAAATTGCAATTAGCATGCATTCCTGACATTCCACACTTTGTGCTCAACCAGCCTGACAATTACATGAAAGCAATCCCTTAGAAATCTATAGGCTACTCACATATGAATATGAATATATGTATCATATTGGACAACTGAAAAGGGACCTTGATAGTCAGTGTCAAACTCTCTCCAGGGATGAAATTTCCCACTGCAGTCATTCCCAGAAGATGCTTATCATCCCATCTCCTGAAGAAACTCTAGGATAGATAATTTCCACAACTTCTGTTCCAGGCTCTAATGCTGCGTTTCTTTATTATTCTCGATCATTTGATGGTCATACTCAGAGTAGATCCACAGGAAAAAATTGACTTTAAGTCTATTGATTTCAGTATGTCTGATCTGAATCAGATTATATATATATATATATATATATATATATATATACACACATACATATTATACACACACACACAGAGAGAGAGAGAGAGCTACTACAACCTGAATCCATTCGTATTTCATTATGTGTACCCACTCACTGTCATGAGGTGCCAAGAATGCTTACCTGTCCCTTCCCCCTTGAAAAGTGCTGAAGGAGGAAGTTCAAAGAGCTCACTCTCTTCCACTTCTTCCTTTACCTTAGTTTGCTTCTCAATATGTTCAGGTATGCTCCTGAACATAAAGCAGAGTGACCAAGGGCCTAGGAGGGGAAAACAGAGTGATCTAAGAGGTTGGGTGGCCATACTACTACTACTAATTTATTTTTTGTACCTTGCCCAGCTGACTGGGTTGCTGCAGCCACTCCGGGCGGCTTCCAACAAATATAAAAGCAAAATAAAATGATCAAACATTAAAACGTCCCTATACAATAGTATGGAGTGAATGAATGAAATGCCACAGGGACACCCACACACCACATTGGATCCAGTTAAACAGAGCCACTTGAGATGCCGTCATGTTTTCACATTTACTCTTTCCACTATCAAACTGCAGTTGAAATGCTATGCCATGTGCCACTTCTCACTAATTCTTTTTGACATGGGTGGCACTGTGGGTTAAACCACAGAGCCTAGGACTTGCTGATCAGAAGGTCGGTGGTTTGAATCCCCATGACAGGGTGAGCTCCCATTGCTCGTTTCCAGCTCCTGCCAACCTAGCAGTTGGAAAGCACGTCAAAGTGCAAGTAGATAAATAGGTACCGCTCCGGCGGGAAGGTAAACGGCGTTTCCGTGTGCCGCTCTGGTTCGCCAGAAGCGTTTTAGTCATGCTGGCCACATGACCCGGAAGCTGTCTGCCGGCTCCCTCGGCCAATAAAGCAAGATAAGTGCCGCAACCCCAGAGTCGGTCACGACTGGACCTAATGGTCAGGGGTCCCTTTACCTTTACCTTTTTACCCGTTGCTCAAATCCCCTGCATTTGCTAGAAGAAGAAGAAGAATTTGGATTTGATGTCCCATTTTATCACTACCCAAAGGAGTCTCAAAGTGGCTAGCAATCTCCTTTCCCTTCCTCCTCAACAAACACTCTGTGAGGTGAGTGGGGCTGAGAGACTTCAAAGAAGTGTGACTAGCCCAAGGTCACCCAGCAGCTGCATGTGGAGGAGCGGGGACACGAACCCGGTTCACCAGATTATGAGTCCACTGCTCTTAACCACTCCACTACACTCCACTCCAAAAAGCCTATGGTTTTAGCACTTCGAATATGTAAAAGATCTTGCACAGTAGTTCACATACACACGAGAGAGAAAAAGAACTGTGTTTCTCAAGCTGAAGCCACTGCACCTTCCATTCTTGCTTTCAGTTAAATATTGTTTCCCATTTCATTTTCAATTCCATATCCCTGCAGTGTCAGTAGTGAGGATTCCTAGGTTCAGCAGACCCAGCCTATTTGTGTGGATAGGCAAGGCTGGGACACAAATTAATGCTGGAGGTAGTACCAAAACATGTTACACCGGATTCACAATGGGAGGGGAGCACCTGCTGCCAGGTCCACCTTTGTAAACAAAGCATGCTCACGTTTATAAGCAGTCACCCTGATCACAGTATTGTGACTTTGAGAGTCTGCAGTGTGCACTTCCTACACACCTGCCCACAAATATATGCCTTCCCCCTTTTTAGCTATTTAGGTGGAATTGCCCCTTGGTGCAATGTGAAGGTTGCGGCTCTTATGCATGCAGAAACCCTGCATGCACATCAAGAGATGTGAACTGGTTTGGGGGCAAGTATTTCACAAAACATTACATTTATCCTGGAAGTATATAGAAAAAATAACACAGGAGAAAATTGGGACAGGCTTAAATAAGGAAAGAATAATTTGGTTTTACAGTGGCACCTCAGTTTGCAAACTTAATCCGTTCTGGAAGTCTGTTCTTAAACCGAAACTGTTCTTAAACTGAGGCACACTTTCCCTAATGATGCCTCCTGCCGCCAGTGCCCTTCCACCGTTCAGATTCCGTTCTTAGACTGAGGTAAAGTTCGCAAACCGGGACACTACTTCCGGTTTTGCGGAGTTCGTAAATGGAATAGTTCGTAAACAGGGCTGTTCTTAAACTGACGTACCACTGTATTGCTTTTATTACCAAACACGAATACAAAAAAATCAGAAAATGAGTGGGACCTGCAACAAAACGTTGCAGAGTGGAGAATTCCTGTACAGGATTCTACCCATGCCTTCTTCACAGATATAGTGGTACCTCAGGTTACATACGCTTCAGTTTACAGACTCCACTAACCCAGACATAATACCTCGGGTTAAGAAATTTGCTTCAGGATGAGAACAGAAATTGTGCGGCGGTGGCGCAGTGGCAGCGGGAGGCCCCATTAGCTAAAGTGCTGCTTCAGGTTAAGAACAGTTTCAGGTTAAGAATGGACCTCCAGAACGAATTAAGTACTTAACCAGAGGTATCACTGTACTGTGTTGCACAGTCTATCTCCCTTAGTTTTTCAGTTCCCCCATTCCCATACAGAGACAGCGTTCCATGGCCACCAAACATCAGGTTGCTCCATGTTTAAGGTTTTCCACTCCTATTCTTTTGTTGCTGTTGTTCTTGTACTTCTAAAACCTTGGGATTCCCCCGAGCCTGCTGACAGTGCCATTTTGCCTGCAGTCAGATATATATGTTGTTCCCTCCTAAGAAAAGATTCTTATCTCTGGGGAGAAAGCACATCTATGACTCGGGAGCATTTAAGATTAAAACTCAAATGTTTTACAGTATTTGAAGAAGCTGATATAAATATAGCTGCCATGGGCAGTGCACATTTGGATCCAACACACCTGGGTAATGTAAAACCACAGCTCTGTCCTCCAGCCTCACCGGGTCACCTTATGCAAATCAGTCGCTCCATCTCAGTTTCACATTTGCAAAACAAGCTGTCAAATTGTTGAGACCATTAATAAGGCAGTTTGCAGATTGAGAAGTATTTAAGAACTGATAATATGCAAAAATTCCTTCCAGTAGCACCTTAGAGAGCAACTAAGTTATTGGTATGAGCTTTCATGTGCATGCACACTTCTTCAGATGTGAAGATCTATATGCAAATACCTTAATACACATTGGCCCCCAGTACAGAGATGCTCTTCTCTCTTCCCCCCTAAATAAACACACTCAGTGTTGTGCATAGGGAACAGCAGGAGAGGTATAAGCCTTTCTGTAGATGCAGACTTTATTGCCAGTTCAAGTGCAGATAGCCTTCTTTGGCTAAGGCCAGATCCTGGAAGCCAGTCTTGGAAGACAAGCTAGCCTTTATAAACCACTTTATATATTTAAAATCTCTAAGCGGTGTGCAATATAAGAACAATATTATTAAAATGTAAAAAATACAGCCAAAAGCCAATAGGACAGCAGCATAACAGCAAATAAAATAGGAATTCACTGGGATTCTGATACATAAATCAGGGGTAGAGAAAACCTGGACCAAGTCTTTACAAGGTACCTGAAACTACCTCACATGGCAGAAGATGTGGAAATTCCATAACACAGGGGCAATAGCAGAAAATGCCCATTTTGGGTCACTACCCTTTAAATATCCTGTAAGGTGGGGTGTCACAAGTAGCGATCATACAGGTTGTCTACAAAGTGGGCAGTCTTTCAGGCAACCTGGTCTTGAGTTGTTCAGGACTTTATATGCCAAGAACAAGACCTTCCACGTGGCCTGGTAACTAATCAGCAGACTATATCACATGACCACTGGGTCTGCGGGCACATGCAGCAGAACTGTAGATTCTTTGTACATCTTATCATGAATACTCCTTCCTGAGTTCTCCCAGCCCTAACCCCTAGTATGCAGCAGGACCCTAGACAACAGCCCTCACTAACCTTATTGTCAATTTATCATCATCTTTGGCAAAGGCTGCTATATAGGTTCTTGCATGTGGAATAGACAACATTTATACGCACAACAGAATTAAGAACAGAAGAGCTCTGATGGATCAACCAATGGCAATCTAGTCCAGCAGCCTGTTCTCACAGTGGTCAACTATGGAAAACCCACAGACAGGGCCAGAGCACAGGAGCACGCGTCCCTCCTGTGGTTCCCAGCATCTGGTGCTAACAAAATATGTACTCCCCATGGCTTCAGCAAGGCAAGTTTTTTGCCTTCACCCTCCCTGGAACTGGGAGGTATATCAGACCACAGAAACATCTATCTTCAGAAAAGATGAATGAGCCATCATAGCACAGAAGTTTTAGACTGCAAGCTTGAGGACAGGCTCTGTCTTAGGAATGATTTTTGCAAGCCATTTGGGGAGCCTTTTTTCAGTTGCCTAGGAGCAAACCCCTTTGAAGTGAGACTTACTTCCAAGTAGGCATGTATAGGATTGTAGTGTATCACCGACTGCTGCCTTGTGAAGAATCTTGGGCATCAGGAGGTGATACAAGTAGCTTGTTAATGGGAGTATTCATACCGAAGGCACATTTACATCTGCCCTCTTTGCGACTTTTTGTGTGTGACTGTACTTGCTTTCTTGAAGACTGCCTTCTCCAGTGTCACACCCTCCTTATGGGACTGCCTGCTTGTAGAGTCGCATTAGGCGTCTTCTCTGTTTCAGCTCTGGATATTGCTTATGAAGCACCTTTTTATTGATGTCTACAGGTGCTTGTCAGCTTGTGAATAATCTGACTGTGAGCACTCTGAGAAGTTTTTCCCCTGCCGTTGGTTTTAGCTTAATGTATTTTTATTATTTTTACATATTTTCTAAGTCTGTCTGGGTACTGTTGTTATTATTTATTATTAGTTATATTCCATCTTTAATGAGGCTTATTGTGTGTCGGTAGAAAATTGGGCTACAGGGAAACTGATGTATAGAAAAAGTTGATATGCATGCATTTTTTACCTGTACATCAAAGTAATAAATATTCATTATTTATTATTATTACATTTACAGTCTGCCTTTCCTCCAAGGAGGTGTAAAATGGTGCACAGGATTTCCATCTCCCCATTTTATCCTTGCCTCATCACAACCTTGTGGGATAGGTTGGGCTGAGAGACAATGATTGACCCAGTGAGTCAATCCTGGCTGAGTGGGCATTTGAACCCATGTCTCCAAGCTCCCCAGCGTCTATACCACGCTTGTGTACTGAACATTACATGGTTCTGTAAATGCTTCTTTCCTTTCTGCAGTGCTCTCTCTTTTTAGAATGAACCATGTAGTTAAACCATCTAACTAGAAGTGTAAACACAGTTCCGAGAACTAGAAGTTTTGTTGGTTTGAATGCATTAATAGAGTGTGCATGGATGTCTGCTTACACTAAGTAGAGAGGGTTATTAATGTTGAAGGAGAATGAAGGAAACAACTCAATTTTCGCAAGTATTTTGGCTTTTTCCAGTCACCATCTCTTAGAAAATGAGCCTGTTACTGAATGCCCTTCCCCCAAGTCACTAAATCCTAATAATTTCTGACAAATTCCCAGAGTATCTGGGAGGCCAGGGTATGCCACGGAAGAAGCTTAGACAGTTCACACAGGAGCAGCACATAGTGAGTAGAAGAGAGAAGTCAGCGTTTTGAAACCCAGAAAGAAAGAAAAAACACAAGCAGTGATGGCAGAGGCTGCTTAAGGTGAAGGCTTGCCATCAGGCTTATGCAAAAACCCTTTAAAAGGAGTTCAGATTCTCACACAAGCATCACCACCTATATATATAAGTAACTCTTAATTATTTTAAACCAGAATGTGCTTCTGTAGGGTTCACACAGCCCTGCTCTGTACTGGCTGGGTTTTTTTGTTTTTTAATGTTACTATCGTTATAGTAAGTCTCCTTAATAATTAACAACTACAGCTAAGGGGGCATCACCTTTGTTGATTTTTACTAGACTCATGTCAATGCTTTGCAATCACTCCAAGTCAAAGCACAAATCGACCCTGCTGTTAATTGCATGAACTTGTGCTATCTGTGTGATTCCAGGCCAGCATTCCCAATCCAGTGTTTAGTGTCTAGGTTTGCTGGATTTTGTGCATTTACAGAGACACACCATAGAAGCTGAAATCAATGCACCGTAAGCAGAAATGATATTACAACAGCAAAGCATTCTTACTGTCCCGCCAAAAGCAGGGAGAGGGGCCATCCTTATTTACTCTGTCATGCTTTCTGCAAAAAAGGGGGTTCCCTTTATGAGAGGAAATTGTTTCTGACATATTGAGAAAACCTAAGGAAAACAATCTAACCAAAGCTAAACACTTAGGTCTTACTGCATTAAAATCAATTACAGTAAGTGCTTTAATCGCTCCCATTGTGATCAAATGAAATCTTAAAGCACTTAACAATGGTAGATAATGTATATTTCACAATTAAATCCCACAACTGATATCATTAATTATCCAGACCAAGGACTACCTCCAGATACCTTTCAGGAGTTTGCACAATAATATAGCACTCAAGAGGCCACACTCAAAAATGTAATACACCTTCTAAGAAAATACAAGCTTACGGTTGAGATTAGAGAAAGTAGACCTATTTGTTCACATACTGGAATTGCGTCAGGGATGGTAATGCTAATAATGATTATGTAATTTCTACTAGTCGTCATTATGAATATTCACAGCCCAGAGGAAAATTTCCACTTGGGTTTGTGAGTTTGTGTTATGGGCAGTGGCCAGCTGCCCACACAGTGCACAATTCTTCGTAGGAAACGTTCTGTCCTTCTGCACACTTACGACATTGTCTTTAGAGGGCCAAGCTCTGAGGATGACATATACGCGAAGGCCTCCCTTTATCATTTATGCAGACGGCAAACTCCCACCAACATCAGTAGCTGCAACAAAAATGGTAACAGTATGCCACTCTACCAAGGACAGTTTATTGTTCACAGGTTTAACTGTAATACCAATCCAGCTCAGTCATGAATTACTTAGTAGTTTTGGATAATATGTGCCGTCTGAACCTCAAAATGTGCCTATCTATGCAACAACAGAGAGCATGTCAGTAACCTATTACAAGATTCATGTGAGGAATTTTGTATTTAACTCCTGCATCTTATTTGGTACATGGGACACTCCTAGTGTATAATGAGTGGTTGTGAAATCCTTCACTATCTCCTCTTAATTTCCTTAACAATGAGATAAAGAGCACAATCTGAACTCCTGGAGGGAAGTAGTGAGTGATGGGAGTCACTGCGGCATCTGGTGTTCCACCATTTGTGGCAGCCAGAGTAGAAGGTGGGGCGCGAAAAGAATACATTTGCTGCACCACCTCCAGGCTGGCGCAGCAAACAGGCGTGGCTCAGACGCCTCACAAGATTTGTCAATAGACACGAGCACCTTAGGGTCCAGTGGCTCCTTGGCTAGATCAGTTCCATATTCCTTCATTCCAGGGTTATCATATTCCACCCCATAAGTCACATTTTTAATGCTGATTTTTATTTTCAAAAAAGAGGGGTGCGGCTTATGCGGTGGAAACCATTATGTGGTGAAATACAGTAAATGCATAGCTTAGCCTGGTCTCTTAACCCCGCCCTGCAAGCCCCCCACGGAGTAGTAGGCCCACTGCAAGGGGCCTTAGGCGCACACCCCTCTAGAGCAGGCAGTTTACAATTGCTGGGCATATCCACGGGCCCAAGCCGCATGCCACTGGCCAGGACCTTGCCACCACATTTCTCCTCCATCTCCATACTCCTCTCGGGTGAGGCCTCCTCAGCAGCTGCTTTCGCTCCTCGCACGAGGCTGCCTCATCCCCCGTGGGTTGAGGGCCGGCTCAGCCAACAGGCAAGTTCCACAGGTAGGAACAGGAAGAGGCTGGGAAACAGCTGTGCTAAGAGCAATTTCAATTACAAAAGCGGGCAAATGCTGTTAGGCAAAACTAATGTCCCACCGGCAAGGCATTTTCACTGCTGCGACTATTACGTGGGGAATGCTCTGGGGACAGCTTTTAGGGGTGGTGGTGCAACTATTATGCAGTGAAATATGGTACATTGACTACCACTGGTAGTAGCTTCTCCTGTTCATGCATTCGGTGGGTAGAGCAGGGACCTCCACAGTAGGCCACTGCCACTCCAGGTTTGGATTCATTTATCTGTGTTTATTTCCTTTCAGTGGAGAGAAGCCAATGCTCCTAACAAAGTTCAAAAAATTCCTCCCCTCCAAAAACACCCACTTCCCTGATCCCAGCTTTCTAAGATATCCAAGTCCCTATAGTCTCTTACAAACCTTGATTATTATTTTTTAAAATCAAAGCACTAAGCATCCTTTGGAACGTTCCATTTTATTGTGTCCACATCAAGTTGGATTTGATCTAGTCCGTGTCTTTGATCTAGTCATAAAGAACTATTCTTACAACTAAGAGCTTAGACACTGCAATGTTTACTAGTGCACCCTTCATAGAAGCACTTAAGCTTGCACTAGAAAAGTGGTGGAATCTAGTGCATTTAAAGTGGGATTGCGTTGTGCCTTACTGTTCATAGTCATAGAACTAAAAAGTAAGAAGGAACTCCAAGGGTCATCTAGTCCAACTCCCTGAGACAAAAGTGATCCTGATTTCTATTTCAGTTACTACTGATCTATGCTTCTGACACCAGTATGGTAGTATGACAACCTGCAGCACCGGAAAAAAATATGTAGATTTCATAATACAAAGTACCCCATTCAATTTACACGTATTTGTGTATGTAGATTATTTTGCAAAAGATTTTATGATTTTCCTTGTGTGATGATTTCAAATTCTTCAGTGCAGAATTTGAAATTCTTTGATAAATATTTCATGACCTGTACCTCCAGACAATTTCTCAAACTGATATACAGAAATTCACCATGTCACACAGCGCCATAAGAAGTGAGAAATGCAAATAGAGAAGGAAAACGACAGTGACAAGTAAAAACAGAACTCTAGGAACAAACTCAGGGTTTCTGTGAAGTCAGTTATTATCAAACTGAGCACAAAAGATGTAAACTTGGCCAATAGTTGCTTTGTGAAAATGCCAGATAAATTTTAAAGGAGGAAGTTTGAACGCTCAAGGCAGCACCCAGCCTCCGTTTAGCCGTTTTACTGCATGGAGATGTCACACGCGAAGTTGAAACTTATGAAGGATTCCAACAGCACAGCCTAGGGCTGGAGGAAAGTATAAAATGATAAATGGGGCTAGGTACTTAAAAAAGAAAGAACTGTCATAGGAAAGACTGAAGAATTAGGGGGAGACAACTAAATCTACCCAGCTGACACACAAGTTTTGCTATGCTTGCTATATTGTCATCTTGAGAGTTAGCCATTTCACATTACCAGAGCTGTGGCCATGAGGATGTAAGCAGGGAAGAGAAAGTTTTTGTTTATATGTCAAGCAAATTTCTAGCCAACTAGTACAAAAGCCAGGATGATTGCTAACTTAGCTGTCAACATTTAAAAACATTATAATACATGAAAACACATGAATACCACTTCTATTCAGAGGATTTGTGGTTTTTTGGTACCACAGACTCACCTTGTCTACCCTGATAGGTTTTTGTCGCCTCTCCAATGTTCCAGCTGTAAGTCCACACAAGACAAAGCAACAGAACATGCTGTTTGAAGGAATGTGAACAAAGGGGGTGAAGAAGAGTACATTTCTGCTATAGCCCTGCTTCCTCAAGAACATTTGCTTCCCTTCCTAGCAGTGGAGGAAAAAAGCCATTGGAGGGGAAAAGTTCCAGTCAGAAAGGCAGCTAATCATATCTTGTTTGTAGGGCTATGGCTAATAAAAGTACCCCCAAGGCTTAGCTGGAAGAAAAAGAAGGTTTGTGCAAATGTTAATCCACAAATCCCATGAAATAAAGGAAACAGACTGCAGCAAACACCTTTAGTATGAAAACAAAGTTAACAATGGAGGCACATTCTGAGGAATGGTAACTTGGTAAAGTTATTGCAAGAGAAAAAATCCAATTGCAAAACGTCATTGAACAGACAAGAATGTAATAAGGAATGATTTAAAATGTACTTGATACACACATTACATTAAGACTTAAACTAAACCATTTAAAGAAGCAACTGAATCATTTCAACATATAATACATAATTGTACAATCCATATAAACTGTGTTAAGTTATTTTTACTTCATTTATATAAACACAAAAAGCAGTGGATAATGTGCAATTGAGGATGCTCCATAACAGTGAATTTTAAAAGGCTATAAGAGAACAGAAATGTATGTTTAATAAAGGTTACACTATTGATTGAGAAAAGAAACAATCAGTCATATTAGTCATGTGACATGGTCTGCCGTTCAACAGAAGCACACACAACCCAGACTGGCCTCAGACTGTCTCTTTAAAAAGTCATCAATCCAAAGAGGGTTTCTTACAGATTATGTACACTGGGTACAAAGTGTGTTGCAAAAGGCACTTCTGAATTTAAGGCAAGTAAAGGTATTTTTTTTAATAGACATTTAAATATTAAAGAAGTAGGGCTATGGTCTGCTTCTCCAACGGTTCATCTTTACAATGCTAAAATGTGTTTTCAAAGCTTCAGACCAAGAGGGCAATTCTATATTTAGTGTTTCTGAACCACAAAATTGAATGATCCAACATTTTTTTAAAAAGCTATTTGCTGCAATTCCACGTATCAGCCAGCCACTGATATTTTGTGGATGTTGCTTGAAGGCCTTCCTTATATTATTACTCTGTAAAACATTTATTCTTTTAACACATTTACATGAAAAAAGAATCTTTAGAGAAGCTTAATACATTTATATAAAATATCTGATGTTGATACAAACCATGAGCATCTCCCTTTGAAAAAATTCTCATCTAGCCACCACAATTACCGGAGATCACGAACATCTTTGTCAGTGCAAATCTATATTTCCCTACTACAGAAAACCATCCACCCTCAAATACAAAAAAGATCTGTTTCTGAAATGGCAAGTTACATTTGGTTACATCCATCCACCCTCCCAAACTATTATAGTAATTATTATCAAGGGGGAAATTAAAGCTGCTTGTGCAAGTATCATTACAAACAGTCCTCCTTATACAAATTCATTGATTCTCATTAGGTGTACAATATTCTTGGTTGATCAAGGGATCTTCATGCTGTGGTCCTATTGCTGATCTTCAAGCCAGGATGGAGCATCTACTCCAGGCGTTTTCAATTTGATATGGAATAGTTTAAGAGTCTGTTCAAGCTGTTTTTGATTCCCCGCAAAGTATGCGGCAATGGCATTGTGGAACAGAACAAGCTGATTGTGCAATACTTTCACCTGTGGACAAGGATAAAGTTAAAGATGAAAAGGCATGTAATTGAATATCGAAGATGATCAGAGGTTAACCCCAAGGTGTTCCAGTTTTAAAAACAAACAAATAGTTTTCCAACATTCTTCACAGTTAAAAAGCTGTGCAGATGTGGAATCAGTAGCTGCTGATATGAGAGGAAAACAAGAGTGCAGTGTATGGAGGCAAAGAGAGTACCCAAAAATTTTGGAGCTTCAGAGTTTAAAAAATCCTAAATTCTTAAGCCACAGCACACCCTGGATTATGTCAAGTATCTTCCAACAAGCTACCATCATCAGGAGGTAGGCCAAACATTCTACATCTGCAGACATTCTTCAAAATGACAACAGCACAAAGCACATAATTCAAATGATGCTACATATAGATGAGTAGTTTTTAATTATAAATAACAAAAAAGGGGAATGGACTGCCACTTTCTTCAGAGGACATTGCTGAAAAACACTTCAGCCAATATTCTAATCTAAGTGTCCAGGAGGGACAATGGACACCATTCAGGTGAAAACAGTAAGAATGAATTTCTATCAGATATATCCAGAAGAGCAGAACAAATGCTGCAGATGACTGAATGGATGGAAACCCCTGAAGGAGACTAGTAAAATAAAAGTTGTGGACTCCTATAAGAGAGGCGTCTGCTTCATCTTTTCACATACATACTCAATTTTGATCCGTGGATATTCTTAAAATTTAGCAGTACTATCATCCTTTTCTGTTATTATTTCACCTCTGCAAAATTGACTTTTGTTTCCTCCAGAACTACCTCCCTCTCTCTCTCTCTCTCCACACATTTTCTAGCTTAGGACAAAAACTTCCATGAATCTGATCCACAACTTATGCCATAATAAATTTGTTAGTTTTTGAAGTGTTACAAGTCTTTTTTTAGTTTTGCTACAACAGATAAACATGACTATCCCTCCAGAACAGGCATAGGCAAACTCGTCCCTCCAGATGTTTTGGGACTACAACTCCCATCATCCCTAGCTAACATCAGGGATGATGGGAGTTGTAGTCCCAAACATCTGGAGGGACGAGTTTGCCTATGCCTGCTCCAGAACGTCTGGAAATATGCTACATCAGTTAACTGTAGCAGTTACCATTTGGGCTCCCTGCAGCAACTTTTGCTACAAGGCAAACAAATACGATCTCAATTGATATTCCTCCCCTTTAATAAGCAAAAATATAGAGTGGCAATCGTGCAACACATCAAAATAAAAGCCAATATGAAAAAAGGCATCAGTGCTGTATGGCAACTATTTGTTCATTGTTCACTTCTTCTACTATTCAGTCTTTTGGGTGTTTACAACTAAAGGCTGGGAAACCAGACTTCGTGGGTGAACTATGTGGGATGGACACACTTAAAATAATATGAACATCTGATTACAATACTCAGACAGCACACTTAGACATTGCTGTATTTTACTGACTAAACAGAATTTTAAAATCAAGTGTTTTGAGTTAGATTTATGTATTCGCTTATAATTCACAATACTTTTAATGGCAGCCCATAATAGTCAGCAATACTCATACATACCAATAGAGCAACACTGATGTAAAAGAAAGCATAAAAGCCCCCAAAATCGTATTCCAAACGTTGGAGGTCCCCCAGAACTGTTTTTTTTTGGGTGCAGGGAAGGAGCAAAACTGAAAGTTCTGTAGTGCAAGCATAGGATACAACCCATCATATCTGAATACTTTCTATAAAAAGGGAAGTGGCAACAAGGAACAATGTATGCTTTTTTCATTTACTATTTGAACGCTAAATGCACATCTATAAAACTAGCTTGTGTTCAAAATGTTCAGAACTGTTGAGAATGTATGGGACAGAGCACATTTTTATGAATGTTGCTATAACTGTAGCTTTATCTTTTACTAATGCCATCATTAGAAGACAGCAAAGGCTTTTAAATGCATTTTTGAATTATTGAAGTAACCTCAAACTAAAAGATCTCTGTGCCATGCCACATATAGTTATTTAAGATGACAGATCTTCTGGAAGTTCCATTGTCCTGAAGTTTTAACACTTTACATTTATTTCTTGGAGACGCAGGTGCTTTAAAGGAGTGTATGGTATAGAACTCAGCAACTTAAGGGAGAAAATTATAGGTCCCATGGCTCCCACACACCCTTCTAAGATCAACGCAGTGCAAAAACAGGATATTGCAAAACAATTATGTTCCCTCAAATCTTCCCATGAAGAAGTGGATTTCACTACAATCCAGAGGCCTGCAAAATTATTTTCAGGCAATTATTTATATTCCTAGATTCCTCTATCTTTCAGTATCAAATATTTAAAGGCTTCTTCTTAGCCACAACTTTGAATCATTAGCTTTGAATCTCAAATAGCAGGTATGTCCCTGAGGAAAGCTGGGAGAAGGCTAAAATCCTGTCCCCTGAAATCTAGCTTTCTGTATGCTGTTACTGCTGATCAAAGTGAGCATTTGTATGCTGTTACTGCTGACCAACAGTGAGCATTCCTTGCCAAGGAACGACCGGAAGGACTTTAAGGCTCCCAATTGTTCCTTGGTTGCTACATTTCTACCAACCCCACATGATGTCAGGTGTGGTGCAGGAGGGCGTAGCTTGGGGAAAACAGCCATACTGGGATCCATGCCAGGTCAAACTATGCCCACAGGCTGGAGATTCTCCATGCATGCTCTAAAGCAGAAGAAATTTTAGATCTTTTTCTTGTGTGTATGGAAGAGAAGGAAGAGGGGACTGCTATGTCCAAAACTAATCCACAGACATAAGTAGTGCTTCATGGTTACAAATAGACAAAATCAAGAAGAGTGATTTCCAAGAGAAAATGACCCCCTCCCCTAATTTGGGTGCCATAAATTCCTCTGACTTTTGCCTGCATGTGGCTCAAAACCAAGGGGAGCTTACCAGAATTTGCTGTTCCCCACAGTGAATAAATACTATATGAGGCACTTATGGAAGCACTAGTGTGCAAACAGAAGCATGCTGATCCCAGCAGGACCTTCCATCACTGCCACAGATTGCTTCATGGCAAAACTATTTACACCAGATGTGGATGACATTTCAGAATATTCTGCTACTCAAAATATGCAGAGATCTATACAAGAGTGGATATTGTTGGTTACATTTAATAAGGTGCAATCTGTGCAAACATAGACTAGGCTAGAATAACAGGTAGTGCTACTAACTGTCAAAAGAGTTTTTGACATCTTACAGACACTTATCACTGCACATTGTCAGTACAGCTTTTTATTTTTTGTGAAGAGAGCAAAGATATCAATTTATCTTAACATTTGAATGGCTGCCAAACCTCCTTCCCCTTAGGGTGTCTATAGCTAATGAAGTCATTGTGACAGAATTCAAAGACAATCAGCATAAGAATTATTGACCCTCAAATTACTATCCTTAGCAAATTTCTGAAAATGATGCAAAGGAGAAACCTGCAGCATTTCAAGTAAACTATCTGACAAATATTACCGAACTACATTCAGTCCATAGGATGAAGTCTCCACCTTCCCCTCCTTTCAACCCATGCACATCAGTCACAGCTTGCACACAGCTTCTGCCACTCATTTCCCCGAAAGGAGCCAACACAACAGGTATAAATATGGAACTCTCTTAGAAGTATATATATATGTACCTTCAATGTGGTAGGTACCAGATTGCTGCTTAACATGGTGCAAATAGAACTATTAACCAGTCAGATAGTGGTTCATTACAGAGTTGTCCTACTGCTTCAAACTAGCACTTTTAATCAGTGGGCTATTACACATGAAATAAATCTTTTGGGAGGTTTGCCTTTGCCCAACGCAGCTACTTGTCAAATAGAGAATAAAAAGTTTTGGCCCCTTTTTGTATAGAAGTTCATTGTACTCCAATTCTGACAGCAATCGACACTACTTATATGTTAACAAGAATAGCTATAGCTGTTACATTCCACATATTTAGCCAAAATGACATATTTGGTCAGGAAACAGAGGTCTACTAATGGTAGTACTGCAACTGGAACTCAATGATATTGGCCAGCAAACACTGACCAACCACCCAAAATTACAGAGTTTGGTTTCCAGTAATACCCTAATGTCAGAAAGAGAAACATTCAGTTCATGTTCTGAGCTTTTCTCCAAAAACTGAAGCAAGTAAGCATACAATGTTAGACGACATCTCAAGCTTCAGATAAAAAAAGAATTTTCAATCTAATTTGGAACTCAAAACAAAAGCAGTTCTAGGAAGGTAAGAGTGCTGGCAAAACTTATGCTTGCCAGACAATAAATCATTTTAATTTCACCAAATATGACAACTATTTCAGAACTGAGGGGGCTAATATCAGCTCTAGAAGGCGTGTTTGTGTCACACTTTCCCTTGCAGTAAAGCAGGACTGTTAATTGTTGTGGCTGCTCATTACATACTTCTGCTAGACTATCGATCAGTGGCAGGGGTTGAAACTTGTGTCCATGTCACTGTAGCTCAGCAGCCAAAATTACCAGCAGGGTTAGCGTTCCACTCCTCCCTTTACAGTGGTGAACTTTTATAATCAGTTGAGCCCTGATTTTATCTGTCTTCAAGGGCTCCAAGGGTCCTCATGAATAGTCAGGTACATTATCAACCCCTTGTTGTCAATATGGCACTGAAATAATTTTAAGGTGTCGTGCTACGCACAAACAAGAAAAACAAAAAGGAGTTAAGAATAGAAAAAGAATCTGATTTAATGCTCTTACTCAAATCTATTCTAGTACTTACCTGCCAGAAGTTTAAATAGTTTAGTAAAGAGACAGAAATAATCAAATTCAATAGACTGCATGATCTAATATATAGCTGATAATGCAAAGTTGAATTTCAAGTATATAGCAAATTAGGAAGTAATGCAATTCCTTACCTTGTTTTCCTCCAGAAACTTCAATTTAACTGATACATCATTGCGCATTTTGTCATATTTCTCCTTATGTATTTGGAATAGTTGTTGCGACTGCTCAATTTTTGGCAATGTGTTTGCATCTCGTGGGCCAAGATTCAGCTCCTCTAGATCTGTGCGATAAGCATCATATTCAATCCTGAGAAGAAGAAAGAATTAAAATGACCTGTGCATATTTGCATGGAGCAATAGAAACACATACAATTCTGCCCCCCATTTTAAAGGCTTACATATCATCCCTGTCCACGCAAGTAACCCAGGTATCAGTTATTGCAATCAGAAAAAGGGAACAAAGGCTCCCATTTGGGAATATGATATGGACCAAAGTAATCACAGAGTGATAACCAATAAGTCTGTCTGCTTACTTAACAGCAATCTATTGCTCTTCTCACACTACCCTGGGTCTCACCAATACATGTAACAGATGTTTTCAAAAGATTACAAATGTATGATAATATGGGGGAAGCTAAAATCTTTTATTTTGTCATCTGGAGCCTCTTACAAATAGTTCCACTTTCTGTGCCTGGTAGGAATTGGTTATAAATGAGCAGGGGAGATCAGATAGCATTCATATTGCAGGTTTCAACAATTATGCTCATGGGAGAATGCAGGGTATTTTGCAATACTGTAAGCTACAGAACACGGGTGGCAAACTTTTTTTGGCTTGATGAGCCAGATCTTTATCTGACCAAACCACATGGGCCAGCTTTGATAGTACAACCCATCTGTCAATCACCTGACTTCATTATGATTGAAGACTGGCAGGTGGGCTGTCCCACCCATGAAAGTCCATTGCACAGCACTTCCTAAGCACTCTACAGCCAGTTGGTTGTTGGGCACTTCGGAACCACAGTATGTGGGGCTTTGCTGCTCCTATAGCACCAAACAGTCTGCCTTGAAACTGTTGCTAAAATGCAAAGAACAAGCTTCATTTTAACAGCGTTTCAAACCTTTGGTGCTGTATGAGCAAGGTGCACCCAACAAGTGGCGGGAGCGCACCTTTCTCCAGTAGAGGAAAAATCAATAGCAAACTTTAAGCTCCTAATTATTACTTTGTAGGCATGTTGATACCTGCTCCAATGGCGGGTGTGGTTTAGGGAAAATGGCTCAGCAGGCCAAATAGAGAGGTCTAGGAGGCCAACCTTGGCCTGTGGGCTACAGGTTTCCCACCCTTGCTTTAGAATATTTTTAAGCAATAATGGATGGCATTTCCACCCTTGACTGATCTCTACCCTTCCCCTCATCAATGAGACTATAGCACTCTATGAGGGAGATACTGACTTTTTTACGACTTTGCAACTGGGTGCCCCGGGAGTCATTTTGTTGGAGCAGAACTGCAGAGGAAGTGTGGAACCAGCTAATGACTGCCATTCACCCAGAAAGCTACAGAACCAGCAAGGCTGAGCGCCCCTCCTTCAAGTTTTGCCTTTTGGAATGCCTCTTGCATGGGTTTAATTGTCTGAGGGCCCTTTGGTGACAGAAAGAAGTACCAGGGAGGGGTGTGTGCAGTTCAACACATCTTTGGGTGAGACAGAGCAATCCGAGTGAGAGCCAGATTGCTATCAGGAACAGCGAATCTCTGAGTGACGGATGGGTGGCAATGTGTAGTGTCATTTATGTGGTTCTGTCAGTGAATGGTTTCATTGTCTCCTGGTGCTTCTGCAGTACATTTTTGTTGAGTGGAAGGAGTGACGGGTGATAGCGGTTGTGACTGAGTGGGAGAGTGATTGTGTGTACTGGTGGATGTGTGTGTAGTACTGAATGAGTAGTAGGTGATGTATGATTTGTATAAATACAGGCAGAATGTGTGTGTGATGTGTATGTGTTAATGGGGTAAGTGTTTCATTTTGTGAGTCAGAATGTGCCTTGGCAAGAGGGAGGCTGAACTCTATATAAAGATGTCTCAAAATCTGTAGCTTTGCTGCTTTTTTTTTTTTAATGTTTTATGGCAGTGAATTATATGGTAATTTCTCAGTATTCATTGTCTTGTCTTGTATTGTATTGTAATTGTTATTTTGTAAACTGTATAGAGACTGTCTTCAGTACAGAGTGGTATATATTAAATGAGTAAGATAAAAATAAAGTCATTTACAAGCAAGTACTGGAAACTATGGCATAGCCAGATCTTTCTCTGAAATGTTCCCCACATCAACTCACACCCTCAAATAGATTAATTTCGAAGATGAACAGCAGCTTGCTTCTTCAGCAGTGGAAAAGGACCAGAAAGAAAAGGTATGAAAAAGGCTGTAGCTACATAATATGGTTTCCTGACATACTTATAAATTTATAACTGGTGCATCAGTTGGGTAGTTTTCACCTGCCCTCCACATCCCTGTTTCCTTTTATGTCATGTCTTAAGCCCGAGGGCAGGGACTGCTTTGTTTGCTATTGATCTCATGTAAGCTGGTGAGGGCTTTTGGGCTAAACAGCGGGGTAAAAATGCCTCAGACTGTATATTTGAATTTGTTTCTGTGGACAGTATGTCTTAATGATATCTAAACTCAAAATTCAACAAACAACTAGCCTATGTGTTAAAACTACATACTTCAGGAAGACATCAGAGAATATTGTATAATCCATTACCTGGCACTTTCATATTGTTTCACGGTTATTAACGTGTCTTCAATAGTTTTGTTCACCAAAGTGTTCACACTAGCAATAAAAAAGTTAATTGCCCCAAGTAGAGTTTCACCGTTTTTAGCAAGAAGTTTCTGAGTATCTGCATTGTATCCAAATTCCTCCTGTTAAGAGATTGGAAATATAACAGTGTTTTTGAATGCTTAACTTTCCATTATTTATTAAACGCCAAATTATTGACACTATTCATAGCAATCAAGAGACTTCAAAGCCTTAAAATAGCCTGTGTTAGCTTACTGATTAGCTTCTCTCACAAAATTGAATTCTCCATTTGTAAGAACTTTATTCTATATGCCACAAGTCTATAATCATTTTAAAAGTGGAATGAATGGCTTTTCTATGGGTAAAAATTGTGGTGTCCTGTTTGTACATAACACTACGATAATTTTATTAATCCATGTTTTAGCTAATACGTGCAAATCATACCCAGTGGTTTAATTATGGTTCATTTACTTCCAGCAAATCATCATCTGAAGCCATGGTTTATTTTTAGCTTATGAACTTGATTTGTTTTAACTATGGCTTAGTGTAATGCACAAACACTCAAGCATTATTGGCTAGTTGGGCTACTGCATCCCAAATGATCACCAAACTACAAAGGCACAAGGCAAAACCAGCTGAAAAACAAAGCAAGAAACTGTTGTCTGATCATCTGTGGAATAACTCACGGTTTATATAAGAAACCATGGCTTAACATTAAGCACAAATAGGTACAGCTTCTGCCCTAAATTAGCTTATTGCAAAAATTGAAACAAATGTGCAGAGATTAGCTAGAGTAGGCATGGGGAACCCCGGCCTATGTGCCAGATTTGGGCTGCCAGGCCTCCCCACTTGGCTTGTGAAGCCATTTCCCAAAACCATTCCCACATGCCTCACAACTGATGTCATGTGATGTTAGATGTGGGGCAGGTGGAGACATGGTTGGATCAGCTGCTTACACAGCCAACCCCTAGGGAATGCAGGACCAAAATATCTGCACATCGGCTCTTGTCTGGCAAGTTTAATCCTGTGGGGCTCAAGTGCATGAGCTAGGTTCCCCCACCCCCACCCCAGGAACTAGCTTGCACATTTGAACCCTGCAGAAATCAGGATGCACAAGGAGTTGAACCATGCTGGGGATTTCAATGCGAACTCCCTTCCTGGTCAGGGATACTTTTGTTCCATTTTAGCTGCAATTTCAGTTGTCCATCCCCTTTCTTTTCTCTAGGCAGGGAGATGGTGTCCACTGAAATAGTTGTAACTTCAGGTGATCTGAACTGATAAGTCAAAAAGGCTCCCCCGCCCCACTGAGTGAGAAAGCTAGTGATTAACATGCAAGGCAACAATTCATGCTGTTCTCTTTTTTAAAATTATGCTATCTGTTATCAGGCAATCGTACTAAAAATTAGACTAAACAAATGGAGGCATTTCCAATTTTCCTGTAACTTTACTATTTTTCTATTGCAATTAAATGCTTACATGGAGTTCTAATGATTTCAAACTCAAGTCTGCAAATGTATCTCCCAGCTGTCTTTGGGTATTCACCATCTGGAAAAGCTGTGTGGACAATGTTTGTGCCAATTTCAGGACATTCTCGTACTTCTTTTTGTTATCCCTCAGTATTTCTATTTGAGCTTCCAATTCCAAATCTACTGTTCGTGAGCCTCGACCCAGCTTCTCAGAGATAATCTGGCGAGTACACTGCAAAGTTTGCAAAACAAAGTGTAAAATTACAATTTTCTTACAATCAGGCAGTATAAATATTTTGCTAAATAAATAAAACACACCCAAGAAGCTTTCTTCACAATTCGTAGCCTGTTTAGGACTCCAAAAATTATATTAAAATACTGAGTACACCACACTAGTGATTCAAATGTTGATCTAGAACTCTAAAAAGTAGATCTGTGATCCCTGTAGTATGTATCCACTCACTTAACTCTGTGAAAAGCCAATTAGAGCAAGCTAGTACAATTCATACTGGTTCTGTATGCGAAAAAAGAACAAGTGTATTTTTCTGATTAAAGGGTAAAAGTGTCATTTTGGGTTACTGCTGCTATGTAGCCATTCGAGACTGAAAAAGCTCATTAAAAAGATTTCAATTCATCCTGAAAAATAGAGAGCAGATTTTAGTATTAGTCAATCTTCTGTGTGGGCTTAACACACAAAGAAACTTACCAATACTCTGAATAGTAAACCAAGCACAGGGCCACAATGAAATGTGAAGAAAGAAACCACTGCATTTTTTTAAAGTTGCAGGAACTTTAATGAGGAATACTGTCCTAAGCAACTGATGAGGCAGCCAAATGGTGAACAGATAAACAGAAAGCATGATCAAGAGCAAATGCAGCAAAGTTTTGAAACAATCATAATTCTTAAAATTTTCCATCAACAAAAATGATCAAACATGAAAGCACAGAATGATTTGGGATGCACATAATAGACTCTGAGAGCAGGGAGCCAATTCACTACCTGCTTAAAATTACCAAGTTCCATATGGACCAGTTCACACAACAATACAATTTCCTGATTCTTCATTGAAAGAAATTCTAACTTTCAATAGGTATACATGTAAATGGAAAAAACAATGTGGAAGTTATGGATCACAGATATAGCCAGTTAGCCACTCCCATATTGAAAGTGGCATTTATATACTGTAACTGCTGTGAATCAGAAAATGAGGGAGGGAATGTAAGCATGTGAGCCTGAACTTTGTTGAAATAACGCATGCAGATCACCCTTAACATGCTATGTCAACATGCAGAAGTGAGGTGCACAAAGCTGAGGGCAAGGTAATCACAGTTAGCCCATGGACACATTTTGTCACTCATTTATAAATGAGCTCAGGCGCATTAAGTTTCTCCATGTGAGGAGCACATACATATGGGAAAGATGTAATGTGTCTTTGAACTAGCTATTTGAGGAAGAAATCCATTAATGGTTACTTATACTACATTTTCCTAAGCTGAAATATGCTGCAAAATGACATAATAAATTATACACCCTAAGCACAAAACAGCACCATTAAAACACACACTGCCCCTTCTTTTGCAATCTAAAATCTACTGACTACATAATGAGCAGCACACATAACAATGAAATTCGAGATCTTATTGTGTGTAAATCTTACACACGTGTTGCATTTCTTGCCAATTTCAGCAGTTCTATTAGGAGATGACCAATTCAAATAACTTCAAAGCAATTACTTAATAGCCAACTTTATTAAGAAGTTCACACAGTACTCAAAATAATCTTGAAGAAGTAAATTTTAGAAAAACAAATTAGGTTCCTTATTACATGTCACTATTCCAAAAGCCTCTCTTCATCCCAAGGGGTCACTGTAGCAGAAGGAGATTAAATTTTCAAAATGCACGTCAGTCTCTTAAGACTTCTAATTCTGGTAAAATGCCAAATCCTTTTACATTTGAAGCACTGGAAACAGTGCTTCCTCTTAGCCAACAGGCCAAGAGAGAATGCTTAGCTTGCATCTGTGGGATCTAAACTGCAACTATGAAATACAAACCTTGTAAGTATTTAGGCTCCATCTTCTTACAAGCTCCAGCTTTTCCATGGCTGGGTTCTTCGCCTCCTCTGCTAGCACAACTGGTCCACTTTTCTGCTGCATTCTTAGATTGCCTGTTTAGAAACCAGATGTAAATAGGCATGCTGAAGTGTGCCACTTAAACAGAAAGCTACAAAGTAAAGCATTTCCCGCTTCATTCTGAAGTGAATAGCACACTAATCTCTGTGTTAATATTATGGTGAACCTTAAAGAATAAGATTGCTTGGGTATTTGGATTTAAGTTACAACAGTCAGTAATTTGGAGATCTTAATTAAGAAGCTTTAAAATACTTTTATGAACAGGATATTAGAAAATGCTACAAAGCAGACTCAATTAATTACTGCATTTGCCAGCTGTTGCATTGTTCACAGTATGAACTGATGTCCAAGTACACTGATGAATTAACAATTCTCTCAGCATGTGGAAAATATGCAGTATCTTGTATTTTCACTAAAGGCATATGTTGCAGTAAAGCTTATGAAGACTGGTTCTTTTAAATATCTGCATAGCAGTTATGGTTACAAGCCTACACACATTTAACTGGAAGCCAGACTGCTGAACTCTATGGGACTTGTTTCAGAGTTGAGAGGAACAAGATCAAGTCACAAGAGGACATCTACATGACATAGTAACTATGCCATTTCACTTTTAAAAAGATATGCAGACAGAATTAACTTCCCTATAACTAATATACAGATAGATAAATAAATAAATAGCTCTGACAGTTAAATACCAGTACAGCATGCTTGAGTGCTGCTCACTGTTGTCAAGGGAAGAGGCAACCCCATCTAACTTCTATAGCACCCCATTACTCAAGAAGGCTTCAAATTTTTTAAAGCCGATGTCTTTCTGAGCTGTGATGAACCTAGGATGTGCCTACCATGTGTTTGCATGTGATGCATCACCCCCTTCAGATGTTTTGATGCTCAGAAGACATGTGTGAAGAATCACACAGTGATTCTAAAGTGACTCTAGTGATGACTACAAATACACTGCAAGGTAGAGGAGAGAAAGCAGCCACATTACAGTTTCGTCAACCAGAGGGCTTTTTTAGCGCACCATATTCCAAATCAGAATTATTATCCCAAATTCATGCAATGATTCAGTTAGGCATCTCAATAATTTTGAAATGATCTTTTACCATGACCTTCAAAATCAAGAGAGCAGTGGAACCCAGCCATAAGTAGAAGTTAGTAAAAGAATTGCAAGCAAGGCTGTGAATTTTAAAATGTTACCATCAGCACTCTATATTTAGTGGCATTGAACTGCAGATAGGGAGTGCATAAAGTCTGCTCTTTTTACAAACACCCACCAGAAACAAGCACAGAATTGTTGGAAAACATTCCAAATTGCAACATATGCCTCACCTATACCAGTTTTATGATATGTTCCTTCATAGCAATACTCATACCTAACTAAAAAAAAAATGTGTGGCATTGCAGCTTGCTAGTACAAAGATGAACTGTCAGGATGGTGTTGACTCCCACAGATGATGTTATTTTAGTATACAGGATAGAGCATGTTGAGAAGAAGCACACCAGCTCCTGCAATTCTAAAAGCTGCAACCTGAGATGTTTGCTATGTGAAAGCTAACAATCCAGTAGGAACATGTTTGGGCTATGACCTAAACATTAACAACCAATAGCAACTTTAGGAAGGTATCAATTCATTTGATTTCTGCAAATGATCCAGCAGAGCCACAAGCAAGCAGATTTTAAATTGCTGTAAACCAAAGTATTATCAGTTCATTCTAAGTGGCTCATACAATTACTGGATAGCAAGTGCTTTCTATAACCTTTAAAATATGTTCACATTTCCAACCATGCATGAATCTAATTTTTAAAAGACTAAAACATGAAGGCCTCAGGTACATTTAGAGATTTCAGTGCTGATCACTGACACATACTCTCAACTTCATCATACCTCAAATAATGTCTGCAGAATACCCTACACACAAAAGCCTTCCCCAAACTGATGTCCTAAATGGGTTTTGGGCTAAACTGCCATCAGCCCCAGCTAGCATGGCCAAAGTCCAAGAATGATGGGAGGTGTCCAAAACACCTGGATGGCACCTGGATGGGGGAGGCTGCCTTATACAATAGACCTGGGAAATACTCTACCCTTTCAGAATGAAGTACCAACACTAGACTAACTTGATCAAAGCCAAGCAGTCCATGGTATAGCCTTGGAAATTATATATTCCTGTTATAATGGAGAACTAATGGAACACCACTACCACTACAAGAGAAAACTGCAGTAGAAAGGTCATTCCTCAAATCATTCTCCTGATGATAATATTTGTTTGATCATGTTTAATAGTAAAGAAAGATAGTATACAGAAAGAAAAATGCACTGGTTACTTTGCCAAGTGACAGAACCATGAAAAAGCAGCTGTTATGCTTAGCAATAGCAAGTAAAGGAATCATAACAAATTATCTGCTAACTTGGGAGTTAGTATTGTATCAGCAAGAGTGTTATCTGCTTAAACCTCTGAATACCTTTCGGCATAATTAAATCACTCCCTTGTTCAGCCAGTCTGCTAGCAGCTGCGCTGCTAGGAGATACAACAGGTGACATGGGTAATGACGAGGGACCTGAAAACGGGACATACACCATGAAAATCCATCCTTATTCGATCAACACATTACATGTACACAAAATACTGGAGAAACTAGACTGAAACTTGTACATCAACATTTCATGTTAGGGCTGCTTTGAAACAGAGGCAGCTCCATTATGGGGGCTGCTCCACAGGGCAAGCCCTTTTGTGTATACTGACCATTTATTTATCTCACCACCACCACCATGAACTAGCCTTTAGAACTCAGCAGAGTTTTTTCATGTACAAATTCATTGAATGAATTGTGAATAGACATATTCTCCGGCCAAAGTGCTTTTTAAAAAAAAAACATACAAATGAGTAACAATGAATACTACATAGAATCCCTTTTCTATCATTAATGTATTTGTAGTAAATATTCTTAGTTCATCAGTAATTACTTACCTTGAAATGGTCCAGCTTCAATGATTCCCTCTTTGGTACTGTCGAAGCCATGCGATGTAATTTGGGTTTCAGACAGACCAAGTCCAGCTGGTATTGAGTGCTTCAAGTCCTTAGAAATGTTTGAATAAAAAGGGAAATCCATGTAAAGATCCCAGATAAAGGAACTTGTAGGCATTATAACAACCTATCAAGCTCCTCTATAACAAGGCATTTGACAGCCTAGAATCTAGTTTATGGTGTCATGAGATTCTATTATGATGACTTAACACAGTACAGCTTTGCAGTCTGCATCATACATTTCACTTACATTTGTGAACCAGGTGCTATATGCCAGGGGTGTCCAACCAGCAGATCGATCCCTGGATGACTGTGGTGCACCGCGGGATCCCTATAGATCGGCAGTAGTGATAAACAATAGAGTGAAAGTTCCCCCCCCCCACTGCTCTTTTCCTTTGTTGTGTCAAATGGGTATTTTGCCAACGAGTTAGAAAACATCGTTGTTATAGGTGAGCGGTGTCCCCCCCCCAAAAAAAAGCTAACATGCTTTGCTATTCCTCCCTAAAAGAAGCTCAACAACTTTGGCTTCGTCCCCCCCTAAAAAAAGATCAACAACTTTGGCTCTACTGGGAGTAGTTCGCAGTCTCTTGGGAGTTGGATGTGCCTGCTATATACCAATGGTTTACAAGGACAAAGTGGTTTCTATTAGGAACTGGGGAGGGCAATATAACTTGTGGTCTAGAATGCACCTTGATTAGGTCAATATAGTACTTATATCCAATTTCTTTCCTAAAGGATTTTGCTTTGACTTCAAGTATCCCTCTGCCATTTGGAAGGCTTAAGAATGAGACGAGTTCCATCAAGTTCAATGCAACTGCATTCTAAATAAATGTGTTTAGGACATTTAGGACAGAGTTTTATAATTTCTGCCTTAGAGAATATCTCTTAAGTTTGGGATACCTTACATATAGAAGCCACTTCTTGCAACAGTTTACTCAACAAGCCAAATTTGGTGAATATAGTTATGAGATGATAATAAAACGTAACAGTTTCTAGCAAAAAGCTTTCTATTATCATTGTCCTCATCAATAAACTGAGCTAGCCCTAACAGCATGTTAGGAAAACGTGTGGTATCAAGCACAACTTAGTGCCACAAAGTCCCCAGGGCTCCATTCAGAACCAACCTGGGTCTGATACAGCATGAATTAAGGCTTAGACAAGAATTTGGATCCCACTGCTTCTTCCCCCCAATTTAACCTGGTTAAGGAGGGGACAGCAGATGCCCCAGATTTTGAGTTATCACACAGCAAGCTACATTTCCTCCGCTGCTCAGTGACAACAAAGGGAACTGCTGGTATGCCCAGGTCCTAAGCCTAAGGTATTTACTGTTGCCAGTCCTCCATGCAACTGACCCACAGTTATGGGAAGGTTTGAGAAAGAGGACCTGGGAGCAAGGGCTGATTGAGCAATTCCAAAATGAACACAAATGTCAGAGATTTGCATCAAATTCAGAAGGTATTTGAAATGGTTAAAAAAACCCAACTCCCTCCATTCCCCAAATTGGGAACTATTTTACCTTAAAAAAAATTAAAAAGTTTTTTAGAAGTTTACAGTTAGACATTATGGCAGGCTATAGTTAGATGTTGCCAAAACAAACCCTTAGAAACTTCAGACTTACATGCTTCTGCTTTCTTCTTCAATCCTTATTTGCAGCAAACTATAGCTTGCAATTTTTTACATACAAGTAAACTGTAATTTGCACTTGCCTGTAGACTAGGATCAAGCTTGGTTTGTAAGCTGGGACAAACCCCAAGACAAACATGTATCAGAGGTAGGGACTTGCCATGTGTCAGGGGAAGGAGGGAGTGCAGAGTTCTAGGTTCATGCACATAATGTCAAACAATGGGCAGCATTACATTTGACTAAGACGTAAGGCTCAATTTAGACAAGCTATTAACTAAATTTAACTTTGGATTTGTGAAATATCTGAACTGATAAACTATGGTTCATGACTTGTTGGTTAATCAAAATAGGAAATGGTTTCAAGTGGGTTTACAAACCTCAATATAAACAATTATGGTGAAACAAGAACCCACTCTAGTTGTGATTGCAATTTGTTTTAAACTGTTTTCAATGTTGTATTTTACACTGTGCTGACCAATCCTGGGACCTCATGATGAAAAGCTAATAATAATAATAATAATAATAATAATGAAAATTAAAGGAGACAAACATCTCTAGCCCAGGGTTTGCCATTACCTCTGGTAGCAATAGCATTGGCATGTCTGTGGTATGTTAGTGTACCTAAGATTTTCTCAACATAATGACTAATAATGGCTGAGTAGTTCAAGAAATACTACACCACAGTAAAATGAGGATATAGTCAAACCTCAGTTGTTGAACATAATCCGTTCTGGGAGACCGTTCAACTTCCGAAACGTTTGACAACCGAGGAGTGGCTTCCAATTGGTTGCAAGAGCTTCTTGCACTCAAGCGGAAGCCGCGTTAGACGTTCAGGTTCCGAAAAATGTTCGAAAACCGGAGCATTTACTTCTGGGTTTTTGGCATTCAGGAGCTGAAACGTTTGAAAACAGAGCCGTTCGAGAACCGAGATTTGATTGTATAAATGAATCCTACAGCTGCATCCTAATTTGTCCACACCAGGGCTGAAATCATAGAAGTCTGTGAGTCCAGGCTTCTCACTGCATGTATTCTGCTTTCATATTAAAAGTCAGAAACTTACATGCTAACTTACAGAAATAAGGAAAGTTGCAAAGGTAGCATTCTGCCACCCAGGATGGTTAAGAAACACAGTTAACACCCTGCTACATTTCCCAGCATTGCATAGGCTGATCAACTAAGTAGGATTTTTTTATTTCCCCTTTTTTTGCCAGAAATACAACTTACATTTCAGTTGACTAGCAATCACTGCCCTGACTGGCGGAATAGGCACTGATTTCCTTTGGTATGGATGCTTATTTCTACAAGAAAACTATGTGTGGTTTGGGGTTTGTTAGTTTTTTTAAGGGGGGGGGGAGAGAGAGAGAAAGGGAGAGAGCGAGAGCGACCGCTGACTTATGGTGTTCCCCTCAGCCCTGGTAAATCCCCTTAAATACCCTCAACAAGATTTGACAAAGATATGAACCAGATTTGCTTTTCAGTGGCTTTCTCAACTTTATTCCCAGGTACAAATCTCAGTTTTCTGAATCATTCTGTTACTTGCCCATTCTGCTAATGCTCTATAGAAGTATGCTGCTCTGTGGGACCTCTGTACAATATTCCTCCCTAGAGTCACTCTCATCCCCTTACCACACCCAACTTCTGGCACATCTGAAACATTTTCTTGTTTTCAACTAAGTGCCAAAGTCTTATAGCAATGAACAAACACCAGGGATTAAGGCTTTAATCTCTAATCAAGAGATCCAGCCTCTATTGAGAAAGGTTGTCAGCATTAGTTTCAAAACCACAATGTTAATGACCATAATAGGCATAAAAAACCATGCCAAAAGCCTACCCATATCTCAATTTTTAGCTCAATGCTTTAAAAGGTTTTAAAAAACATGTATAGTTTCTGTAACTTTTTCAAGGCCTGGTTGGAATAGGGCACCTGCTTTATAGACAACTCTCTCACCAACCTTTTGTCACTTTAATGTAATTCACTGGCAACTCTTTGAAATGCAGAGTTGACAATGACCAAAATCCACAAAGAAACATAAAAATGAATGATGCCTATTCTCAGCTGCCTGTAGCTTTAACTGTTATTAATATGGGTGACCGGACCAACAGGCTGGAATCCAAATGGTCCAAGCTTCCCCAAACAAACACTCATATAACTACGTATAGGCTACCCTCTATAACATATCCCCCCACTATTCAGCCTATCTCTAACCCTAACTCCCCTTCTCCCACATTGTATGTCGGCACAACACTCTAGGTTTGACAGACAATGTAAGGGGAGATACACACAGGACAACCCAGACGGGTTGGCAGGAAAACATCACATATAACAGACATACAAAATGGCTAGCTTAAAAGCAACTGTACTAAACTTGAGGGAACTGGGAAACCCTATCAAAAGAAAACACATCACCTCGTATGTAAGCACAATGAAATCACACATTGCCTTTCTACAGGAAATACAAATACAGGAAGCAAACTCCTGAGTGAACCCTGCTTCAGTCAACAATGGGTGGCCCCTGGCTCAGGTAAGGTCTGCGGGGTAGTCATAGTACTCAGTAGAGACCTAAATTTTAAAGCCACAACAGTGCTAAAAGGCAGATTCAATTTTGCTAAAGGGGTACTAGATGGGAAACTAAACTGACAAATGGATCCATAAATGCCCCAAACACAAAACAACTAGAGTTCATCCAAAAGACACTAAGCAAATTCCTCTCCTCCTCCAAAGGGGAAGCAATCCTAGGAGATGACCTCAACCTAAATATGAGAGGCACCTCCCTAAAAGACATCCATCCTACAACCCCATGGGCAACCTTCCTCAGTGGAAAACCCCAAACAATTAGAGACTCTTACAAACTACTGAAAATTCAAAGAAACAGAGGCCTTTATGACATCCAGGGAGAAAAGAACCTAGAAGACACCAGCCACACATTCCAGTTTGAATACCATGGCACAATGTCCAGACTGGACAGAATTCAGCTCACACGAGGCCTGTTCCCCATGGTAGAAACAACAAACATTGGTAACATTAAAATCATAGAGCACACCTCAGTAGAAGTTACTCTCAAAATAGGAGAGGAAACACAAACAACCCCATCACGGTCCTTTAGCCCCGTCCTAATCACAAACCAACTGGCTAGAGAGAGTCTCTTGAAAACTCTCCAAAGCTACTTTAAGGACAATTATGTGGGCAACATAATAACCCCCTCCTCTGGGACACAATGAAAGTGGTCACCAGAGGAGTCTGGATAAAGGAGAGAGCATCCCTTAAAAAACAAACCTCAAAAATTGTTAAATTAGAACAATAAATTATGACCCTCTCATCACACTACAAACAGGAGCAAAAAACCTCCTTAAACTCATAAAACAAAAAAGAAGGGAAACTGAATCTCTAGAAATCAATAAAACAATGATTAACATCCTATACTCTAAACAACGCTTTTACAAATATGGAGGGAAGAACTGGGGCTGATGAAGGGGAAGCAAGATTCATGTAGCTGCTCCTTTGGGGGCTGATGGATCCAAGTCGACTTCTGGGGAGGTAAGGAGTCTCCCAGGGGGCCCTTGGACCCCACGCCAATGTCAGATGCTGGAATGTGCTGCCCTACAGCTCTGACAACTTTAGAAAATGAGTTTGGGAGCTAAAGTCCCATGTCAGAAAATCTGCAGAAACTGCATTTTTGGCAGCTGTGAAGCCTTGAGTGACTAAACGAGTAACATAGACCAAAACCAATTCTAAAAAGGGGGCAAAACCCAATATATAGGTCACAGTGCAGAATTAGTTATTGGAAAGTCTGCCCTACACACCAGGCATATGAAACCCCCTTCCAACTTCCCCCCTGCAATATTTCTCCTCCTCTGTGGGGCACACCTAGAAGTGCTAATATGTCAAGTGCTCCCAAATGAGCAAAGATGAGTGATGCAAGCATTCAAATGACAAAGATAATTTCCTGACATTATTTATACAGCACAAGGCAGTAACTTTACTTGTGTGTCCTGCAGAATAATTTAGTCTGCTGGGTTTCCTGTCCTAAAGAGTAGTTAAGAGGGACCTGCCAGCCAGCCACTCCATTGAATGGGCTACCAGTAATGAACTCAAGGGTGCATATACTTTCTTCCATTTGAACTCCAGCAATTAATGTGATAACGTCTATTCAGCATTACTCAAGAACAGATTTTGAAAGCATTTTGTAGCTTCCAGTTTAACAAAGTGATAAGAGGATTCCGACTAAAACATCAGGAAAAACTTTCTGATGGTAAGAGCTATTGTTTTCCAATGCACTGTCTACATAATTAAATACCTTAATCTCATCAGCTCTGAACAGAGCTGATCTTTTAATACAAGTTTGCAGCAATTAATTTCTACTACTTTCGCTATGCAAGGGACTTGGGAGCAACATGGAGTTGTGTTTAGGAAATCCTTCTGACAGACAGGCAATAATGATTTCCTTCAATCAAAAGCCTTGGCACCGTTTTAAGTAACAGCAGCAACAGCAGCAGCAGCAGCAGCATTTAACATCCCACACCACGGGTAGGCAAACTAAGGCCCGGGGGCCGGATATGGCCCAATCGTCTTCAGATGGTCCGGGAATCAGTGTGTTTTTACATGACTAGAATGTGTCCTTTTATTTAAAATGCACCTCTGGGTTATTTTAGGGGCCTGCCTGGTGTTTTTACATGAGTAGAATGTGTGCTTTTATTTAAAATGCATCTCTGGGTTATTTGTGGGGCATAGGAATTCGTTCTCCCCCCCCCCCAAAAAAAATATAGTCTGGCCCTCCACAAGGTCTGAGGGACAGTGGACCGGCCACCTGCTGAAAAAGTCTGCTGACCCCTGTCCTACACAGAATGACACAATGGGAAGGGCTGCCCCCATTTTTTCCATAGATCCATTCTGTAGCAGCATATTGCAACACTGCTAGGCTGCAAATTGCAGCTCCACTGACATAAAGTGGCAGCAAGGCTTTATAAAATCTTTTAAATAAACGCCCTGCCACATCCTCTCATATTGGTACGTTCCTTCCCCTCTGAAAATTAATAGATCTGATCTCCCTCAATAGTTTTTGAAAGTGCTCTCCTACTTTTACAGAGGCAGCAGATGATTCTACAAACATTTTATGGGCACAGCCAACCAGCCAGGTATAAAACATAAGACTTTTTCAAGTCTGAAAGAGGTTATCCCTCAAACCACACAGCCTATACCAGAGCAGCCCCTAGTGGACACAAAAGTATGTTACAATTTCATTTTATTCATGCAGTGTTTATTTTACAATAGCAATCCCTATTCGGCAAGAATATTTCACTTAACAATGTCAGCCTTGTAAATAAGCCAACAAAAGTTGCTAGCCTGCTTATGGATAATTTTAATGGGAGCATGATACTTTTACATATCCAGAAGATAAGCCCTAATAACCAACACACACCATATTTGTAGGTCTCCTGCAGCCAGAAAAAGGTGCTCTTTGCAAAAAGGAGTAACACAGAAAACATTCTAAGAAAGTTAAAAATAATTAACTTCAAAAAAAGCATGCAAAACAAGGACACATATGCAAAAGATTTCTACACCCTCAGCACTGATTTTCATCACTTATTACTTTGACCGGCCTCTCCATAGCCACCTAGACGAACCTTTTTTCATCCTTCCCATCAATAACAAACCTTCAGAATTCAGGCTGCAACTCCATACTCACTTACATGGGAGTGAAGTCAATGGGAGCTTACTTCTGAGCAGACATCTAGGACTGCCGCAACACTCTGCTATCCTGCCATTTACAGTCACCCCACCACCACTTGCTCCCACACCTCCCCTATCACTCTCAGCAAAGAAAGCAATACTTAGATATTCTTTTCCTCCTGTTCTCTCAAATCACTGCAGCTACATTAATTGTCTGATTCACAAAGCAGTTAAGACAGAATCCTCAAGTTCAAACTGACACGGCATCATGATCCCATCAGTTAGTATCAATGGAATGCCATTTCAAATAGCAATCATAATCAACGGGTGCTGGAGGGAGGTGGCAGCACATTCCTACTTTGCTTGCAAAACATACTGGTCCCGTGAGTCTGGTGCTGGAAGGGAGGTGTTTGTGGGTGGGTGGAGGCTGAAGCATGTAGCTCTTGCTCTCCTCCCCATCCCTTTGTGGCTTGAGGTTGGGAAGCCTTGTGCCTCATGTACTTGCAGGCACATATTCTCATCCTGCCTGTATTAACAAGCCCTACCTACCCAAGCAAAATTCCTGGTCACCACAACTTGATAGAAATGAAGTATATTTCAAGTCCCAGAAAGCTAATGTTTCAAAATACAACTAAAGTTGGAGTCAACAAGGAGAGAATAACCTGAATAGTCTAGCAGTCTAATACGTTCTCAGATTCTCTTATTTATTCACCTGGATATTGGACTTTCCTTATTCCCAACAATCAAAACAAATTATACTCTAGAAAATATTAAATGAAATCTACAAATAACTTTAACTGCAAGAAATTAAAACATTACAGCATCTTACTCTTTATGTTTTATTACTTTTATAGAGTTATTTGCAACATATCTTGCGATTTGAAAGGATAAAACCTATATTCATCTCTAGACAAAAGGCTGGCAAGCCTTCTCCAAGCAGGAGAACATTAGATTAATCTAGGCAATACTTTCACCCTATAATTTGCTTGCTCCAGGCATTAATCTAATTTGATTATTAGTAAAATGCTCAGAGATTTAATTTACACTATACTTTTATCATCACCATCATTATTTATTAATATACATGTGTTGCCCAATGCAAAATGCCACTAGGCAACTTACAGTACCACGAATTCTGTTTTTTAAAGCAAAAATAATTTTAAAAGCAAAAAGTTTTTTTAAAAAAACTAACAATAGAAAAACCCCATTTTGAGCTGATCTAAATATGTGCAAATTCATCATTCAAAAAGTAACACTCCCCATGAAAAATATTAAGCCACTAGCTGAGAAAATATATTAAACTCAAACACTAAAAACCATTGCTATTATACATATTGTTAAACTGCTTAGTTATGCCTCATACCCTGTTATAGTTGTGCTCATGTGTATCTTCAAGTTCTCCATTACTTGTCACAGAAATCTCTGCTGCTGAATTTTTTGGAGATTCTTCAGCCATTGAACACTCCTATAGTTTGAAGAGAAATATGTTGAGTGTTATAAAATGATATTAATATTAAATGTTTACCTATTTCGCTAAACTACCACATTTCACTGAACCACAAAGAGGATATTTGCAGATCCCAACACAATGATCCTATGAAACATGCTTGTTAAATTATTCAGTCTCCTAAACAAAAAGCAAGCAGTAGATCAAGTACCCTTTGTTCAGGTCAGTCTGCTCCCACCCCAGTGCTAGACACACATAAAAACAACTGATGGCCCACATAGTAACTTCTGCCTCCTAGTCACAGTACATTAGATATTCCTGTCACTTAACATTACCAAACAGCATAATATTTATATTTACTTTGGTACATGGCAACCCTTTTCAGTTATCAAAAGATGCTCACAGGACTTAAGAGAACTGCACCGCATGTGAGTCATCTGCCTCTTGTTGTGCAGCCTCAAATATTAATGCCCGTAAGGCTGATGAGTGAATCTGATCAAGCACCTGATTGTCACAGTGCCAGGTAAAACTCTAGTTTCCCCAGCTTCTCTATAGAAGTGTACATAAGACTAAGGCCAACCAACGGCTGTTCACTTACCTCCCATGGTGTTCCCACATTAACACTGGAGTATTATAATAGGTTATATATTTAATCTCAGCAGATGTACAATTTTGATACTGTAAACAGC
This sequence comes from Podarcis pityusensis, assembly GCF_964106645.2. Classification (NCBI taxonomy): domain Eukaryota; kingdom Metazoa; phylum Chordata; class Lepidosauria; order Squamata; family Lacertidae; genus Podarcis; species Podarcis pityusensis. Next base: position 37,870,290 of record NC_138034.1, read on the forward strand.
TGAATAAGTAGTTTACGGGCAAACTGTTTCCTCTTTCACACAACACCTGCAATTTTATCAGTCAAAACTCATGTAACTATGGCATCTGTTTTTATAAGGTACTGAAAGCAAATAAAAAGACTAATGCACACGTATAAGCTACCGTATTTTTCGCTCTGTAAAACACACCTGACCATAAGTTTTTAGAGGAGGAAAACAAGAAAAAAAATATTCTGAATCAAATGTTGTACTAAACTATTTAATAAACAACCCTCTCCCTCTCTGCACAGTGCCTCTCCTGTGAAACGGGAGGAGGAATGGTGCCCCTTCTGTTCCTCCTCCTGCTTCGCTGGGGCGCTGCGCAGCTCTCCCTCTCTGCGCAGCGCCATTCACTCCTAAGACGCACACACATTTCCCCTTACTTTTTAGGAGGAAAAATGTGCATCGTCTGGAGCAAAAAATACGGTAATATGAAAACACTACATAGCTATTATCTCTTTAGCTCATCTTTGCAAAACGGCATATGCCCCATGGGCTAGAGTATCTCTCTGCATCTTCTGGGTTTTGTTAGATTGTGGAAGGACCTAACGAAGAGTCCACATAACTATGTGGTAAAAGCCTGAACCAATCAAGTCACCACAGAGTACATCATGCAGAGTGACCAGTGCTGAAAGTGCTAAGACACTAGCTGTATTAGTTAAGCCTGGTAAGGGTAAACTGTAAATTACAATTTATGACATATTGTAATAGTCATTCAAGCAGACCTGCCTTGCAACAGATCAGGTCACATCAATCAAATGTAGCATTCAGTTCTTAAAGCAATGGCATGGTTTGCACGTCATATTAAACCATAGTTTTAACCACACTATGGTTTGATGTATGCTGCTTAATAGTTCCCAAGGCACTCCTCTCTATGGCTTCTACTAGTCTGTTCACTTGATGCTGAACCACGATTTCATAATATATGCTAGCAAAATCCTTACCTACTGCGGTTGGTTTCATATACCCAGTTGGCTATGAAGCTCTCTGTGTGACTTTGGGTAAGTAATAGTCTCTCAGCCTAATCTAATTCACAGGATTGTTGCAATGATAGAACAGACAGAAGGGAGAACCATGTACGCCACCTTGAGCTCCTTAGAGAATCACAGAATTGTAGAGTTGGAAGGGATCCCAAGGATCATCCAGTCCAACCCCCTGCAATGCAGGAATCCTGCCCACAGAAAAGTTGGGATATAAATGCAATAAATAAACAAATCTTTTCTGTTTTCTGCCAGTAGACAGATTGTAGAAAGAAGGCTATCAGTTATGTACTTCTCTCTTTGATCATGTATGTCTCCTGAATAAAATCCACCTGCCAACAACATGCAATCCTATGTTCATGCTAGGAAATAAGGTATTGCATCACTTTCCGTAGGTGTAATACTTTTTCTATGATGTAATCAAAAGCATTGCTCTATGCAAAAACAAAAAACAATAAAAACAATAAAAAGTTTCTCAATACAAATTAAAAGACACTTCATAAAACTTTAGTACACACTATAAAATCTACAATGCATTATATGACTCTGGAGGCACGAGTAGCCTTTGAGCCTACAGCTATACAATTCAGCGCAATAGCACCATGTTCTAAAATTTAAGAAGCCTAAACACAAAATGCCCAAAATCACATCAGTCAGGTCAAAATTTAACCAGCTATGATTATTTTAAATACTTTTATATCACAAGTCTTGCTTATTTAGGGTTGTGTTCCCTGTTTTCTCAAAGCCAAAGGGAGACACCACCAAACTGTACTGAAGTCTGACTCAACATAAAAACTTACCCATGGCACATTCCTATGTAGCCTGCAGTCTCCTCATCCCCCTCCACATACTTTTAATCTGGTCTGCAACACATGTGCTGTCTGTGAGGGATGCCAGGTGAGCTTAAGGAAGACAGATTGCTCTGCCCCTGCTTTGGTAGTTTCTGAGGTGGATGCAGAGGAAAAGGTTTATCTTCCTCAGCAGTGAGCAGGGAAGCTGAGTGAACTTCTGGAAGAAGGAATGAGTGTCCTACCCTTCCTATCACATCTCACTTTACTGGGTGGAAAGGGGACTTTCTTGTGTTTTGATATTGTGATTTTATCCTGTGAACTGCCCTGAGACATGCAGGTATGGGGCAGTATACAAATTTATCATCATCATCATCCTTCATTTACAGCCAGTACATGTCTATTCAGAAGTAAGCCCCACTGAGTCCAATGGAACTGGCTTCAATCCCAAACACACTTATGTAGTGTAGTGGTTAGCAAGTCCCTTTAGGACCAAGGAAACCAGAATTTGAATCCCCACTCAGTCATGAAGCTCACTGGCTGACCATGCATAATGTCGTGCTTTGATGGACCCGACCCCTGCTAGAGTGAAAGCAGCATGGAAGATTTTTGTGCTCCACATTCAGCCACGCAGACTTCTCTCCCTTCTTACCTTGGGCACTCACCAGAGACATGCTTTGCCACTGCCCTGGTGATGTCCATTTTCCCCACCTAAATGAATGACACTTCCTTCCTATGGGGACAAGCTGCATTTCGGGATAAAACAAAGCCAAGCCTCTACTCCCAACACTGAGTAGCCACTACTCACAGGGTTCTTTACAATGTACAGACTCTTCCTCCAACATTCGCAGTCAACCATCATGTGAAGCAGTTTACAAGTTAAAAAGCAATTCATTAGAGACTCTGTTGGGCGCAGCCACCTTCGCCTGATGTTTGTGTTTCTCTTGATCGAGTCATTCCAGAAAGAGAATGTCCCTGCCCACTACTGACATGCAGCTGCCAAGAGATCAGCACCAAGTGGGAGTATGGCCCCTTATAGAAAAACAGAACTTCCCACAACTGTTCTAAAAGTTGCAGGTGTAAGCTCTGGTGGACTGCACTATGCAGAGCTTGCCATAGTACCAGGGACACAACCAACAAGGCTCTGTCCTTATCCAAAGAGACAACTAGCACAACTGACGCAGCAACAACTGGATATAATCACCTGAAAGTGGCCTGGAGCATTTTGCACCAGTTGTAGCTGTTCAAGGACAGACTTAAGAGCAGGATTCAGCCATTTTCTTGTGTTCCACATCTTAATAGGACACTTTGCAAGAAGTTACTCAAGCACCAAATAAGCTCCTTACCCGAAAAGGGGAAGCTGTGCCCTTACAACAAAAGCTGAAACTGTAATAGTCTCTCAAATTCAGGATGAGACTAGGCAACGTTTTCAATCTCAAAATAAGTGGTAGCCAAAGATCCATATTATGAGGGTGCAAATACCGGAGATAGGTATGTTATCTCCCCTGTCTTCTACCTGGCCGACTGAAAGCTTTTCAGCTAGATCTTGCCAAAGAACAGCAGTGGGGGGTTATTATGAGATTTTATGTACCAGAGCATAGTGATGAAAGACTTATCAAACCATCTAGCATCTGTGATTCTATCTTATTATTAATTATTTCTCTATAAACACACAAGAATCTGGATCAATAAGTTCACAGAGGTCTGTCATGTGTATCTTTCCTGAAAAAGCACCAGGTGAGCCCAACCACCAAAAAACCTGTGGGGACAAAAATGAAGCTAAGGGACAACAAGAACACTTGCAAGGTTATCTATAAAATCCTTATTGTTCCTATGCTCTGACAGAATACTTTACTGTTTAATGGGGCAATACAAAATCAAATGTAAAAATTAATTTGTTTTCAGTTAATCATGTTTTGAATTTGACAAATAATATTCTGTTATAATCAAGAACAATTAAAAGAGATTGGTTCAATTTTCTCCCCAGTCTGAGCCTGTTACTGATTGGTTGATTTTAAATAGCTACAACCACTTGTATCACCCAATCACCTCAGAGTCAGACTGGAGTTCTTCTGGAGCCTGGTGAAGTTCATCAACAGTTTCTGGATTCTTGCTATTTTCTGACATACCTGAAAGTGAAATAAGTTGAGCATGCATTGAGTTCTTCCAAGTAACTAAATTATGTGCTTTAAGGAAGTTCCTTCAAAATATTTACAAACCTTTCCGACTATATGTATCCAAATTAGTACACTTTTCATTCACTAGCAAATGTTATCATGAAATGTAAATTACTTTTACTCTCTTTCATAACACAAGGGACAGAACAACAAGAGAATAGTTAAGGGCTCCCTCAGCTAAACTAGAACTACTAATTAAAAAATACAAATGTTCCCAAGCAATCTAAAAACAAATAACTATTAGTTCTACCTATAGATCAAAATGCTGAGACTAACACAATAAACTCAAGGTCACAATGCTGTATACCAGCACCTGAGAACCTTTTTCAGTATTAGATATCCACAACAATATTTTAGATACAGGTAATTTACAACTTATGCACATTTAACCCTAACCCTGCCCCTGCTCCCTTTCCGGGGCCAAAATCTGCAGCACACGCCAATCAAACCTACATAGCCTCATGACTATCATTTTGGAACTGAAACAGGGAAATCCAAAAAGTGGACAGTACTTTCTTCATAACAAGGGACTTTTTTAGGTTTGCAGAAATGTTTTTAGTTGTAAGGGGGGAAGCCCCCAGAAGAACCTAATCCTTAATTCCCAGGACCTACAGAATACTGAAGGCAGCTGAGATACAGAATGTTGAGTGTTATTAGATAAAAAGGGAAATTGTTCTGGGTGAGCTTGTAACAGCTCTCAACGTTCTATAATTGGGATTAATTAGGGGGATTAAGGTCAAGGAGAAGATTGTCATGAGGTTAAAATAAGGCTCTTCTCCAAACTATACAGGGAGGTTTCAGGTGAAGGAGGAGCAGAAGTAGTACTATTTTTCTTTCCCTCTCCAGAAACCTCCCCCAGCCCCCGAATTTTAACGATGGATAGATCAGTCCACTTGTGACCTGGGTCAATTTTACATGCATTTACTCTTAAGTTTGGTCAGTCCTATCTCTTTTTTTTTTTTAAATGATATTTATTTCAGATTTAAAATTACAAAAAAGAAGAAGAAAAACCATACAAAATACAAGGAAAACTTTAACCGTAGAATAAACAAATAAAAAAAACCCAATAAAATAGAATAAAAAAGACTTAACAAAAGATATAAAAATACATTAAGTTAAAATAAAACAAAAACAGATTAAACCTTTACTTAACCTTTTTCCCTTTACTTATTTCCATGACCTCCTCTCACCTCCCAATTTTGTATTCTAGTTCAGATCGTATTTCCAGCAATTCCTTCTAACCTTATTTTCATTTACGTATTTTAAAATTTCAAATAATGTAATTAAACTTCCTCCATTTCATCAAATTCAACAACTCATTTTTGCTTAGTCCATTATATCATATCTACCAAAACGACCTAATATTCTTTTTCCGACCTCTTTCTAACATTCTTTTATATTGCAGTATTTTTGAAGATATATTTTGAATTTTTTCCAATCTTCTTCCATCGACCCTTCTCCTATCTCAACATTAATCTGATTTTAAAAAGAAGTCCATACAAATATTCATATTTAAGTATGAATTTTATCTCAATGTACATATTCCTAAACTTTCTACCCTAAAGCACATTTTTAAACACATGCTGGTACATTTTGAACCAGGATCTGTACTGCAAAATTATGTTCCAATTCATAATTTAAGCCTGCGAGATACGAATTAGGTCATCTCCTTTAAAAATACATAGTCTTCATTTCTACCACTCTGATACACAGCAAATTGATCAGGTTTGTTGATGATAGTCCACCCAAATCTTTTAGCATTATATAGCACAAGAGGAAAATGTTACAGGAAGGTGGAAAAGAAAGAAAGAAGTTTTCCTTTATGCTGCAATTTACCATCCTCTTCACACAAGCCCTGACTAGTGCTATAAAGCTCCTGTTCCAGAACGATTAGATCCATAAACAAGAAGGATCTTTTGGAAATTGCAGAAGACTATGCTGCATACTATACTTTCTTATTTAATATGTGTATGCTCCCACTTTTCCTGATTAAAAACCCTCCCCTAAACCTAAGTTTTCCTAGTTCCCTGCCAAAACTGAATGCTGAGCAAACACTCTGTAGGAAGGTTATAGAGGGGAACAGGAAGACTGACTGCTGATGCCTTCAGTGCCTATTTACAACTAAACTCAAGAGACCTAGAGCATCTAAAGGCACTATCCAACTAAGGCTACAATCCTAGCCATGTCTTTTTTGAAGTAAATTCACTGAATTCAATGCAGCTTACATTCAGGCATGTGAGGTTAGGATTCCAACCTTATCTATACTCAAGAGTAGACCCACTAAAAGCAATGGACCTGTCCACTGCAGGAATCATCATTTCAACACTATAACCAATTTAGAATGTTTTATTTATACTGTATCTAATTAAAAGTATTTCCATCACATGGCTACATTACCTAGCATACAAGAACATGCTGAACGTAAGATAGTGAAACTGAATCACATGGATTACATTACACTGATGTACATCTTGCTACATTATCATAGCCAAAAGGCAGCACTTAAAACTTTTCAAACCTTTAACAACTTTTAAATGCCATTTTAAGTATATAAACTCACCCGCTAAAAAAGAAGTTAATGTTGGCACAATAAAATTAGCAGATATTGCACTATGCACTTGAAGCACTTCAGAAACTTGAAAAAAAATATAATTGTTAAATATTTGAGTCTCAAGGAACAACACTAGTCCCCTTTCTTTTCAGATATGCAGGCTGCTGGAAAGCCCACACTGTTTCACCCCATATTCAGCTCTTACTCCTTGCTGCTGCTGTTGAAGACTCTGACCATATGGTCTTACCATTCTAGACCTCTTTAAACCCATTGCCCCTTTCTTTCTCTTCTTCCATCAGTTCAGAAAATATACACTGAACTTTAAAAAAACAACAACAATAAAAATCAGGTCTTGTCAAAGACCTTTACTTTATGTGTAAAGGGGACATTATCAACTTGAATATTAATCTAATATTAAACAAACTTTCACTTCATAATAAATGACATTGTGTCAATCACAATAGAGAAAATGGAGAGAATTTTCAACAAGCGGAAGTAGTTACCATTAATCGCTGTTCTTCCGAGGACTGAGGAAGTTAAGCAAAGTTCACTGCAAATTAGTATGTTTAACAGTGTGGTTTTACATGATGCCTTTCTAACCTGCCAAGAACCCACAAATACACTAGTGGTAAACAGAAAATTAAATGTGCAGGGAAGGCTTCCAGTAAGTCAAACTATGCAAGTAAATTTTTTTTGAAGCATTTCTTTCACGGTTAGCACCAGCCTGCATCTAACTGGTGTGGTCAGAGGCGGATTTAAGGGAGTGTGATTGGTTCACCTGCGCTGGGTGCCAAGCTGAGAAGGTGCCACAGGGGAAACCACAACAATGACTTAAAATGGAAGGCGAGAGGCAAGGGGGTGCTGAATTTTGGTGTTGCACAGGGCACCTCTGAAATTTGAAAACCCGAAGTCTGCCACTTGTGGGATGTAATATGAGTAGGTAGACAGAAACAGGATTTTGCGGGTGAGCATACATGAAGCAGTGACTTGGCCATGTTGTACCACACATCAAACAGTTCAGGCAGCCTGCCACATCCAAGATTTCATTTAGGTTATGCTGAAACTCAATGTAGCAGTCAAGTCTCATCTGTTCATTGCCTTAAAGAAGCATCTGAGTATCTTATCTTAGGTTGGATTAGGATTTGCTATATACCTCTTCCCATCATTTCCCTGTAAAACTCCCCTTCCTTGTCAGTGGGTGTAAAAGAAGAACACCTAACGCATGGATAAGCAAACTAAGGCCTGGGGGCCGGATCAGGCCCAATCGCCTTCTAAATCCGGCCAGTAGACGGTCCGGGAATCAGCGTGCTTTTACATGAGTAGAATGTGTCCTTTTATTTAAAATGCATCTCTGGGTTATCTGTGGGGCACAGGAATTCATTCATATATATATATATATATGCAAAATATAGCCTGGCCTTCCACAAGGTCTGAAGGACAGTGTACCGGCCCCCTGCTGGAAAAGTTTGCTGACCCCTGATCTTGGCACAGGAACAAATAAAGTCTCACTACCTACCAAGCCGAATCACAATTTGTGGACCTGGAAGCACAATTAAGCAATCTAAAATATTCCAGTTCTTTTACCAGAAATCTCAGAACTATGTCATATTATGAATCATTACGATCCCATAATATATGCATGCTATAAAGCCCAGAACAATTTCCTTCAATAAAACAATATCATAATGGCAGAAGGTAGACTATATATATGCCATTACTTCCTTTTCACACTAGCTGCCTAGTTTTTATTTATTTTTAAAAGTTACACCCTGGGTCTCAAATATAGGCTTTATTTGGTTCTGTTGTTTCTGCCTTGTCTTTTTTTTTGTTTTTATGAGCATATTTTAATATTGTGTGTTGCTCTGGGGGCTTTCCAAAAAGCTGCCTAAGATTTTAAAGAAAAACACTGGTGGCAACTGCTGCTCCTTGTAGCATGTTATTAAGCATAAAACTGTAAGAACTTACAAATATATATACTGTACAGCAAACATCATGGAATTAAAGCAGAAATACAACACAGAATTACGTGCATGCTTTTGTGATTAGCCTTGTGTTTAAAATGTTTGCCTCTAAAGACACAGGAAACATGTCTTAAGGAACAATAAGCTATGACCTCCACATAAAACTGAAAGGAGAAGCATGCATGGGGCAGGTGGGGGGGGGACATTCTTGGGCAAATCCTCCAAGTTCTAGTCATCTATAAAACCAGAAAAGCCACAATTCCAGAAAGAGTTGGTACAATACACACAGAGTAGTGTACTCTGCAAGATGAATGCTGCGGTATAAGATGTGCAAGAGGAGACCCGAGTACATTATTCAACTAAGCAGCAGCCACATTTGTGCATCTCACTGTATTTTCAATGTACCTGCAGAAACCATTCCATGTCTGTTTCCTATGGATGACTACAGTATTTCCTAGCTTGACAATCAGCTTCACGTACTGACTTTAGAGACGTCACTTCCACCCTAACAATCTTTAAGAACTGATCCAATATTAAATTTCTTCATAAGAAGACATAACTATTCAAGTTTTAAATCCCAGACAGTACTGAACTACAAGTTCCATTTCACAACGAAGAAAACCACCTTTGTGTGAACATAGCCCCAAACCTTTCATCTATAACTCATCCAAATGGCTGGGAGTCATGGATTCTGGGGAAGCAGGGCAGAAAGCAGAGTGCATGGCCAGAATACAACCCCTGAGCAAAAACAAAGCAGCAGCAACTTCACTTTTGGAAGTCAAGGGTGTGAGCACCAAGGAACCTAAAGATTTTGTGTGTTTTTTAAAGGCTAAATAAAGTGAGAAAGAGAAGAAAACCAAAAAGGGCGTTTTTCCATGAGCAGCTTTGTATTTCTCCGCTGAGCACAAGTACTTCCTCCTGGGCACAAACACATCAGCTTTACACCTGCCCTTTGCCCCACCCTCCAGGAGATAAAGACTAGGAACCCTGAGTGCGCACCAGGATCCCCTTCCCGACAGGCCTCCCAAGCGGATTTGTTACCTAACAGGCGAAGGTCTAATCTTCTCGCATCATCCTATACCTCCGTGCTGTGACATTTAAAAAATAAATAAAAATAAAGCAACACCTGTTGAGCCACTGCCTGCCAGGCAGGCTGCAGCGGATAGGAAACGGTCTCTTCCGAGAAAGAGCGAAATGTGGGGGGACGCGCCCTTCCCTCATACGTGGCCTAGGCCCCGGCTGAAGCTCCGGGGCCGCAGCAGGAGGAGGCCAAGAACACCGGCCTGGCGCCGCGGGCGAGGAGGAAGGAGCGGAGTAACGGGAGAGGCGGCGGCGGAACGAGAAGGGCTTCGGCGAGGGAGGCGCTGAGGGCTCCGCGTCGGTCCTGTCTGAGGGGAGGTTTTTTTTGGGGGGGGGGACACGGCGCTCATCTCTTCGTCACCCCCGCCCACAGCAGCCACCCACCACACCCTTCTTCTCCTCCTCCCTCCCTCACTTGCCTTCAAGCTCGGCTGCTTCCAGCTGCTCCCCCCGCAAAAGCCACGGAAACACGGCCGAGCAGCTTAAACGGAAAGGGCTCGCGAGGAAACGGGCGCCGGTTACTTCAGCCTCTCTCTCTCTCTCTCACTCCCTACCCCCCCTCCCCGCCCTGCTTCCCTCCCTGAACGGCTGCACCAACCGGAACTGCCTGGCCGGAAGTAGAGCGTCCGCTTGCTGCTCTGTAACCTTCCGAAGGGGCCGCTCTAGGCGGCGGCAGCAGCGAGGGGCCGCTTCCACGTTGCTGTCACCATGGCAACAGCATCCGGGCCTGTAGTTTTGCGACCGGTCTCCCCCCGACACACACACTTTCTCGCTTCTCGCCTGCGACAAGCGAGCCGCGGTTGCAGACCTAGTAGAAAAAAGGAGGAGCTCCTCCGGTTTAAGGGCTCCTCCACTTCGAATTGCGGCTCGCCCGTGGGAACGGGAAGCGAAGGGTGTGCTGTGTGTGGTTTTTCCTTTCCCGCCCTCCCAGAGGTGCATTCAATTGCCTGCTGCAAAAACAAGGAAGAGCCTCGTTTCACCCGGGAACTTCCCTAAGCGGGGTTGCCTTCAGGTGTTGAGATTCCAACTAAACATCAGGAACACCTTTCTGATGACGAGAGCTGTTTGACAGTGGAAAAGGCTCCTTTCTTCCTTGGAGGTTTTTAAGCAGAGGTGGGATGGCTGTCTGTCCTGGATGCTTTAGTTCAGATTCCCGCATTGCAGGGGGTTGATGACTCTCAGGTTCCCTCCCAACTCTACAGTTCTGTGATTCCTACTAGAGGTGGGATTGTGCTAAGTGGCATACGCAAATACAGTCATACCTCAGGTTGAAGTAGCTTCGGGATAAGTGTTTTTGGGTTGCGCACTGCGGTGACCCAGAAGTAACAGAGTGCTTTACTTCTGGGTTTCGCCGCTCACGCATGTGCAGACGGTAAAAATGACGTCACGCAGATGCGGGTTGCGTTCACTTCTGGATGCGAACGGGGCTCCGGAACCTGTAACCTGTACAGTGGTACCTCCGTTTACGAACTTAATTGGTTGCGGAGGTCCATTCTTAACCCAAAACCGTTCTTAACCTGAGGTGCGCTTTCGCTAATAGGGCCTCTCACTGCTGCGCGACTTCCGCTCACATCGCAGGGCAAAGTTTGCTACCCAGAACACCTACTTCCGGGTTAGCAGAGCTCGTTACCGGAAGCGTTCATAAGGCGACGGTACGTAACCCGAGGTTCCACTGTACACGAGACTTCAGGTGCTGCCGATGGGCCTCCACCGCACCTGATAACACACACACACACCACCTTTAATATAGCTGCATTCCCCCCCCTCCTGCCACCACCATGGAATCAACAGCCCAACCCACCTTCCCTGCTGGGCTGCCAATGTGGCGTCTAACCTTTGGAAGGGCAGTGGTGCCACTTTAGAATAGGACTGACCTTGATTGCCATCTGTGGTGGCCACCATCTTTGGATCGCATAGATCATTGTGTTCTGGGTAAATTAAGATGGTGGGCAGCCACCATAGATGGGACCTAACCATGGCTTCCAATAAAAAGCAGCAGTGCCATCCACTGCTAAGACACCACCAGGGGAGGGGGGGTATCAGTGAGGACAGTGAGTGGTGGCATAGCTGAGTTGAGCTGCAGTGAGGTCCTCAGCTAGTGTGCCAGGGCTGCATGTAATTAACATCATGTGGAGAAAAAGTAAGGCTGCATACACTAGTTCTATTCAGTGGTCCCTGCTTAGGAGATATGCACCTAATTCGTAGACAGTGTGGGGGCAAGCCTGGCACACATGCTGCAATGACAGGGCTAGCACACATGGCCCTGCTCTTTCTTCATGTACTGTTGATTGCATGGAGAATATCATGGCTAAATAGAATTCAGTGAAGAATGCGAGTTGGAATCAGAGTCTATATTGTGGCTGGAATAGGTTGGGAGGGGCAGTCAACTGGGCTCTCTATTGATGTAAGAGGAAGTGGAATAATGTGCTGTACTCCTTTTTTCGGGAGTAAAGTTACATTGATGGCAATGGTGGAAACAATGGCTGAGTGAGTGTAGGATTTGGACTAAGCCACCTGCCCAGCTTCCACACTTCACCCATTACAGGCTCTTTCCCTGTGATCAGTCCTGACTTTTCTGCATTCAGCGTAAAGGCCTGAATAAAATTTCAAAGCATGTTCAGCTGAGTGCATTCTCCCATCAGATCTTCACATGGAATGCTTGATAGGACATGATTCTACTTTTAGAGCACAAGTGGTGAACCTCGTGCCAAATTTGTCCCTACAGGGTTCTCTGTTTGGCCCCCAGGACTCTCCACAGGCCACACCCCTCACCAGGCCTGCTCAACACCCTCCTTGAGTGTTTTGCCCTGCTAGAATGTGCCCTTGAACTCTGACATTGTAGAAGAGAGAGGAAAGCATGAGTATATGGAGAAACTAGCCTTCTGGTTAGTTGCTCTGCTCACTTTTGCCTCAGACTTCACCCCCCACTGGCCTGTGGCCCCAGAAGACTGCTCAGAATAGACAGCAGCCCTTGAGCTGAAATAAGGTTCCCTAACCCTGTGCCAGGCATAGAGTGGGGCACCAAAGATCCATGTTAAAACACCTACTGCAACAAATAGACACATCTGTCAGCAGATCTCTCAAATTAAAGCAGCAGTACTGACAAGTTTTACATATAGTACAACTGTAGTTACGTTTCACACTTTATTTTGATGTGAGATAAGAAGATTCCTAGTTGCAAAGTACTCAATTCATTAGTCCACATGTTTGAAACTCAGTCTAGAGAAGTTATGGAAAATATTCTTATTGGGCAAAGATACCAGAAGGGCTTGTTTGTGCTCATTCCTTAGCTGTGTGCTTGTGATATACAAGAATATACCCATGGCATTGCTACTCTAACTCTGTGACGTTTATTTATTAACACAGTGACGTTTATACCATGAGATCAGGGTACTCATTTGAAAGCCAATCTAATTAAAGCACTTGAGGATAGCAAGGTGACAGAACGAATGTCTCTAGATGCATTTGAGCCTCTGAGGGAGTTTGGGGGTTGTACCATGGCAGAGTCTTCAGATGCTCCCTCACTTCTGCCTGCAGTAAGGAAGAAGAAAAGCTTATCAATCAAGGACAAAATTAGTATAATAGCTGCAATAGAAAGTGGCAAGAAGAAGGCAGATATTGCGGAAAGATACGGTATAAAGAAAAACTCCTTGTCCTCCATCATGAAGAACAAAGAGAAAGTTTTGGAAGCCTTTGAATCATGGCAATTTGACCCTAAAAGAAAAAGGTTAAGGACTGCATTTCATACAGATCTGGAAGAGGCCCTGGTGAAGTGGTACAGAATGGCTCAGTGTTCAAATATACCAGTGAATGGGCCGATGCTACGCTTCCAGGCTAATGATTTTGCACAGAAACTTGGACATAACGATTTTAAATGCAGCAATGGTTGGCTAGATCGTTTTAAAGCAAGGTATGGACTGGCATTCAGATCTCAGCCAGTTGTAGCTACTGCTCATACTACTCGTACCACTGCTGCTACCACTACAGAGGATACAGCAACTGCTTGGCATCAAAATATTCTGTCTTACTATTTAAAGGTTTATCAGCCAAATGATATATTTAACATGAAGGAGACAGGATTGTTTTATCAGATGTTACCTAGTGCTACTTTTACATTTAAAGGAGAAACATGCTCCCTGGGAAAATTAGGCAAAGAAAAAATAACTGTAGTGGTTGGCGTAAATATGGATGCTTCAGAAAAACTTCCGTTGCTTGTTATAGGAAAGAACAAAACTCCCTGCTGCTTTCAGGGTGTCACATCACTGCCTGTGGAATATCAGTCAACTACTATGGCACAGATGACTTCAGAGCTGTTTGATCAGTGGGTGAGCAAACTTGACAAGAGATTTCAAATACAGAAGCGTCACATCATTATTTTTGTGGACTCTTTCCCTTTTCACCCAGAGGTAAGGAATTTGAAGTCTATCAGACTTGTATCCTTCCCTTCTTGCTCACCCTCCAGATTTACAGCTGTGAAACAAAATATCACCAAGAATCTGAAAGTAAAATACCGGTGCCTTCTTCTCAAGAGATTTGTAGACTGTGTTGAAAGTGGTAAGGAATTCACGCTGACTTTGCTTGATGCCGTTGACATGTTATACCTATGTTGGAGGGCTGTATCTCCAGGGACAGTTGTTAAAAGCCATAGCAAAGAAGGGTTTAGATCACAAACTGGGGAAAACATTGATGAGGACACAGAAACGGAAATTAATTTTGATTTAGCTGCATATGCATCGGCAGCAGGAGTTGAGTTTCCAAAAGGCTTGTCTTTGGAGGAATATGTAGCTTTCAATGATGACTTGATAAATTGTGAAATGCCTCCTAACACTGAAATATCACAGGCTAAAAAACGTACTTCAAGTGGAACTTATGAGAAAGATGAAGGTGATGACTTTCCAGGATGTAAACACCCTTTGCCATCAAAGAAGGAGGCCCTTACTGCTTTGGATACTCTTCGAAGATTTCTTAGACATCAAGATTTGAAGGAATCTCTTCATACTTCCTTCACGGTTCTGGAGGACTTTATTCATCTTGCAGCATCTAAATAAGTACTTTAATGAAAACTACTAATTGCTTAGTTCGTTTTAAAAATAACTCTATCATATATATCCTATAAAATTTGAGGCCTATTACGCTAAACCCGGCCTATGAGCCATTTATGGTGGATTTTGCTGCCTCCATGGGACTGCAAAAACCCGGAGAGCTGTCAAATGCCCACCACATGGCTGGTGGATTGTGTCTGCCTTGGCAGGTCACAAACTGGACAGGCCCAATGAACAATGCAAGATTTTGTGAATTGTGTTGCAATGGTGCTACCCTGATCCATAATTCTGTCTACGCTCTCAGGTTACAATTGTATTCGTCTCACCCCAGAAGAATTCAGAGTAGCATTTGAGGCTCACAACAACCCTGTAAGGTAGATTATGGCAAGAGATCGAGATGTATCTTTGTAAGCGCTGCTGTATAACAACTAGTTTACGTTAATGCAAGTTATCCTAAAATAGTAGTTTTTCTTTCTGCATTTATTATTATGATTAGATATTTATTTATACCCCATCTTTCCCCTTGATGGGACTCAAAGCAACTTACAGATGCAGTGGTACCTCGGTTTAAGAACAGCCCTGTTTATGAACTATTTGGTTTACGAACTCCGCAAAACCAGAAGTAGTGTCCCAGTTTGCGAACTTTACCTCAGTCTAAGAATGGAATCGAATGGTGGAAGGGCACCAGCGGCAGGAGGCCTCATTAGGGAAAGCGCGCCTTGGTTTAAGAACGGTTTCGGTTTAAGAAGGGACTTCTGGAACGGATTTGTAAACCGAGGTACCAGTGTATACTGTTTTGTTACTGCTTGCTGTTTCTTTAGCTGAAGATGCTTCCCCACCTCTTCCAGTCAGTAGCCCTTCAGTGGAATCTTGGCATATTGCTTTGACAAGCGACTCCCCACCATCTAACACATCTAATATTATACCCCTAAAGAGATCACATTGCAAAACTAACTGTGAAATGCATAGCAGCAAAGTGGGTCAGGTTTGACATGGATGTAAAATGCGACTTGAGCTGCCAGCATGAAGTACTTTACGCAAAGCGTGTTAAGAAAACACTAAAATAAATGAAATATTTAAGACTAGAATGTACTTACAACATTTCACTGGCTCTGTTTCACATGATGCAGACTAAATAAGTTATTTTGTTATGAATTAAATCAAGTAATATTAACAGATAACAATATATACCCGCATGCTCAAGCCTTTATAGCAGCTCAATATATTAGGAAGATGTTAAGACCCAGAGGATTCAGACTGGGACCAAACAGACAGCCTTGACACACCTGAATAACCTGTTTAGCAGTCCAACTCACCTTGTCATTCAGACACCTCACTCGGGGCAGGGGGGCTTTAATCACTTTCTGCACCCCTTTACAGATCCAGGTTTCCACCACTTCCTATCCTAACCTCCTATCTCCCTAAAGGTGAGGAAGAAACAGAACTGGCAAAGAACCAGAGGTCTGCTTAGAAAATGTATACTTAAGTGGGCAACTGGTGCATCTTGGCACCCAGTTGGTGATCTGAAAGAGAATGGCCTGGCTTTCCTAGCATAAAACAGCTCAGTGTGTGCCTGATCTTTGCCCTGCTTTTTGTTCATTCTTGCACTGGCTCCTGACTGGATCTCCCTTTGCTTTGTGCCAGAATTCTGCCTGCACTTTGGTCTCTGTGCCTGGTTGGACTCCAGTAAGATGAGCCGATCTCAGACAGAAGCAAAAAACGATCCAAATAACTGGTGGTGTCCAACTAAGTTTTATTAAAAGCAGACCCACTGAAATTAATGAACGCGACCAAGTTAGATCTGTGAATTTTAGTGCGTCTACTCCGAGGAGCATACCACCCAAAATATCAGCTAAATATTTTCTGAGGTGTTCTGGATACATACAAAAAACCTTTCCTACACAGCCTGAAATTTCCAGATGCTTCAGACTATAACTCCCATGACCTCCAGCCATCATGGGTAACAGATGGGAATAATGGGAGTTGCAATCTGACTGCCTTAAGGAAACCCATTTGGCTCACTCTGACTTTAAAACTCTACTTCTTTGCTCCTGCTGGCAAATTACAGTGCCTTACATAAAAGTGTGTGTGTGTGCGTGCACACACACACACACACACACACATACACACAAGATTCTGACTACTATTCTTACCACTACAGCACATGATGGTGATCTCATGATATAATTTCAGCAGTACTATTTATGGCAGTATTCTAAAACGTGTATCCCAGTACGACAGAACGTTATATATATATATATATATATATATATATATATATATATATCAATAAATAAATAAATATGTTACTCTGCCCATCTGGTTGATGGTTTTCTTTTCTTTACGTTGTTTAATTCATCGTTATAGGGGGCAGGATCAAAGGCACTTTGCAAAAAATACACAAATTATGTAATCTGTGGAAAGTGATCCTGAGTATGTACTTTGGCTTAAGGATGTAAGAGTGCCAGAGAGCAACTTAGAGGTTTACTGGCAGGGCAGCAACTAAGGCTATGCACACATTGCATTTATTCTGGCTCCAGAGTGCTCCCACTGCTGGTTTTCGAAACCGTGTACACGTGACATTAGTCGCAATCCACGTCTATGATGTAGTTTCTCAAATAACAGAGGACAAGTCTGCTCTATCTTCTCCATGACAGCCACCCAGATATTTGAAGACTGGTATTATACCTACCTACTGCCTTAATCTGTACAAGGTAAATTTATGGTGGTATGGTTTAACATAGATTTCACTTATAAAAGAGAACATTGCTGTTCCCTCATCCCTGCCTTTGTATGTCTTGGGATGTGGTAATGTTGTTTCCTGAGTAAACAGTCATTGAATGACACTCTTTCACACCTGGAAGAAGAAGAAAAGAGAATTACGTTATTACTATTTGAGTTAGGGATAATTTGAGTTAGGGACATTACCATAACACTGCTCACGAAATGCATCACACAATGTTTCCATTGTATTACTTGGTCTGTAATTTTATTTTATTTTTAGGTTGTGTTGGTCCTTCCCTAGCAATGTCCCTGCTCTTCCCCTCTGTTATAAAGCTTTCTTCCTGTAGTTTTGAGGGTGGGCCATTCAGATTTGGTTGTGGTTACTCACAGGTTGCCCCTAGCTCTTGTTGATCCAGTGTGACAGCACTTTCCCCTCCCTGCAAAATGTAGTTATGCTCATAAATCCTACCTGGGTGACTTTAAAAGGTGAACTTAGTGGACCATGAAGCCCCTTAAGAAAAATAAACCTATATTTGGCAAGTTCAGATACGCAAACAGTGGAAGCAGAAGTAAAGGAATTTAGAGAAACTGTTGGGCATCGACATTACAAAAGAAAAGTCATTTAAAGATTTAGTGCTTCTTAATGAAATTTGGTGCTCTTTGGAGATGAATATTCTGGGATTCATGACCCCAAGAAGCTAAATTCTTTTGAAAACTCCACTTTCAAAACTCTACTTTTGGAAAAAAAAACCGGCCTGCAGCCCAGCTTTGGTCGGTAGAGTGCACACACAGTTATAGCCAAAAGCAGGGGAGGCTTGAGGGATTCATGTTGTTTTTATACAGTACTAGAACTCCCAGGATCCTCTAACTGGAGCAAACTGCAAAAGAGATACATCTAAAATTAAAGAAATCTGAGCCCAAGAGTTTGTCTGAGTGCTAGAACTAAATGGAATTCACAGTCCTTCCATACCTTTTCCCCAAGGTGTCTTTATTGCAGCAATATATTCTTATGAATTTAATCCTAGCAAGCTATTTAAGCCAGGCAAGCTTCCTGATGTTACTGCCTGCGTGATGGGTCATTAAGAGAACAAAAGGAAGGGGGCTCTGTGTCAGATGACAAAGGGGTGGTGCCCCTCCTCCAGATCTTAGATAGCTAGAAGGACAAAGCCTGAGTTGGAGAGCAGAGTTTGCAGTGATGTGACCTAGAGGAAAAAGCTGCAGGCTGTAAAGGCAAAGAGAGAGTCAGAACTGATTTCTGCTTGGATCCAAGGCTCTGGCTACAGGAGAAACAAGACCCCCTTGGGGTGTTAATTAATGCTGTGAGCCCCTCCATCTCAGGCTCAGGTTGTATATATGTCTAAATAAACCATATATCATAAAGACACCACAGGCTCTGCTGTGCCTCATTTCCAAAAGGAAACATGAATCCTGGGAAAGTGCCTGGAACCCCTGGAATCTCTCACTGCTCAGAGAATGGGCTGGAGTGCAACACTATTTTATTTGGGCAGGGTGTATGGAATTGTATTTGTTGCCGTTGTTAAGTGGTTGGGAATCAGAAATCCTTGCCAGTCTACTTCAGATTACGTAGTGACCTACCAATAGATTCCATTACTCCCATATCAGATGTGATCCTATGCACACTGACTGGAAATAATCTCCATTGAACATAATGGACATTGCTTCCAAGTAAACCTGCCAAGCACTGAGCTGGGAAGTCTGATCTAAATTACAGCAATGTTGTTCCTGTGCATTTACAAAGGAGTTAGGCAGAATATGATAGCAATCTTTAGAATTAAGAAACAAACAAACAAACAAACAAAACTGGTTAGTTTTATTTAAAAGAATTAAAATTTTTAACATTAAAATTTAAAAAGAACCAGCCTCAGCTTTGTTCTAGCAATTGCAAAGATTGAGTCTACATATTCCTCACCCCTCCAGGCATTTACCTTCACCAATTTAGGTTCAGCTTTCAAAACCACCTTAATAATGAAACGCTCCAAGCCCTTAAGGTGCACACCTGCTGCTGTTAACATTAAAACCCTTCTGTAAACTATAGCAGGTCATAGCAGGGCACTAGAGGGCGCTGCTAAAGCAGTAATCAGAGTATACATGTGGTTTGGTGTGGGGTGGGAACTAAACCACAAAAATATCCAGCCAAAGGTTTAAAATGGTATTGGTGGTTTTGTATTCTGCATATTGTTACTTGTTCAATTTTAAACAAACCTAGACATATTTGGTCTCTCTATCTTGTACTTCTTATATATTATGACTGCAGGATCTTCAGTGAAGTTCTATTTTTAAGTTTTCATTTATATCAGTTCTAAGGCAATGCGGTACCTCGTATACGAGGAAAACCCCACCCTTTGGACACATAACCAGGGCAGGGAGCAAACCTGAACAAGCAAATATATATAGCACACACCTGAGATATTGAGTGATATTTAAGGGTCACTACTATCTTTCAGCCTACTGTACCTCACAGGATAAAGGGGAAAGCTATTTATGCCACAGGAAGCACCTTACAGGAAGCGTGGGGTTTAGAGAGATGAATAAATAAAGCAAGATGATTGCTTTAAAAAATTGAAAGTTGAACTCCGTGCCCCAATACCACATCTGGCAGAAAGACCTGGTGTAGTCAAGAGATGAGAAAGGTAATGTATTTCTGATCAGGGCTGACGTGACTGTTGGGCAGAGGGAGGCAGCTGCCTCAGGCTTCACTTGCTGAGGGGTGGCAGCAGCAGCAGCACCTCCTTGACTGTTCCTCTCTGCTGGAGGGCAGAATTGGGTGTGCCAGGTAGACTGCCCTGCACCCCCTAAACTACCCAGTAGCCCTCAGGTGTGCTGGGGAATGCTGCTATCCTGTTGCCAGCCTTGAAGTCTGCTCTCGGTCCCTTCGCCTTCTGAACATGAAGGCTGGCACCATCTTGCCCTTTGCCTCAGGCAGCAAAATGTCTTGGGCCGGCTTTTTCTGTGGTCAAGGAGCATGCTGAGGAGTAATGCTTTTTTCTAAAGCAGAAGCAAGCCTCCGTTTCATACCAACCATGTCAGGCTTGCCTTTCCTTATACAGGGGTACCTTGGGTTACATACGCTTCAGGTTACAGACTCTGCTAACCCAGAAATAGTACCTCGGGTTAAGAACTTTGCTTCAGGATAAGAACAGAAATCGTGCTCTGGCGGCGCGGCAGCAACAGGAGGCCCCATTAGGTAAAGTGGTGCTTCAGGTTAAGAACAGTTTCAGGTTAAGAACGGACCTCTGGAACGAATTAAGTACTTAACCTGAGGTACCACTGTACAAGTGAAAAGCATTGAACAAAGTGAGGCTTTATGCTTGGAGGCCACGGTTCTGCGTACTGCAGCTTTACCTTGTGCTTTCAATGAGCCAAAAAACACCTTTATTGTCTTAATCCCCCCTGTCCATGTTTTGCTGTTGTCTGGTAGTCCTAGCAATGAGTCAAAAACCAAATGAACTGAAACTCTACCAGCTATTAAGGTAGAACGAAGGGCTTTAAAAACGGCACGATCTTGTCCCCAGCAGCTGATGGCCTGCAACGGAACAGAACACAAGGCTTTGCTTCAACCCAAACCATATGCTTTGACTCTGTGCCAGGCTGGTAGCTGCTGCCACAAAAGCACCAGGCAATATGTTTTATAGGCATATTGTTGCTGGGTGTCGACATCTACATGCCAATGCTCTGCGTGCTTTCCCAGCTTGCTTTCTGTTTTGTGTACTTAGCGAGGTGTCCAGGATAACAAGCCAAAAGATGGAGGGAGATACCTTGTTGCTTGGCACCGAGCCTTTTAAGATCAGGTGAGAGTTATGTATATGAGTATGTTGGAAGTCTGCAAAGGAGGAGTAACTGCGGGTGCATTTGCACATTCATTTTATGAACCAAAGTCTGTAGGGTGCTTTTGGTGTGTCTGGAGCTGTGCACCATATCTTTAAGAGCACGTGCAAAGGGATCAAATGTAGCTATTTTGGTAACACACTCTGAATGCCAGACCCAATCTCCATCCATGTATCTGTCACATTTATTTCCAACCCATTCTCTAAGGAGTTCAGGGTGGGGGAATTGGGATTATCCCATTTTATGGCGTTGGCAAATACTGCAAGGTTGCTTTAGGTCACTTCCAGAGACAACCTGCTCAATGAGCATTCATCCTGCTTTGTTTGAGGGGAGGCCAAGTGACATTGCATCAAAGCAAGTGTTTTTTCCACATTTCTGGTGCATATCGCCATCACTTTCCTTATCAGATTTATTATGCAAGACCTCCTAAGCCATTATCATCATGACACCCAAATCTGCCCATTTGTTGTTGTTGTTGTTTAGTCGTTTAGTCGTGTCCGACGCTTCATGACCCCATGGACGAGAGCACCCCAGGCACTCCTGTCTTCCACTGTCTCCCACAGTTTGGTCAAACTCATGCTGGTAACTTCGAGAACACTGTCCAACCATCTCATCCTCTGTCGTCCCCTTCTCCTTGTGCCCTCCACCTTTCCCAACATCAGGGTCTTTTCCAGGGAGTCTTCTCTTCTCATGAGGTGGCCAAAGTATTGGAGCCTCAGCTTCAGGATCTGTCCTTCCTGTGAGCACTCAGGGCTGATTTCCTTCAGAATAGATAGGTTTGATCTTCTTGCAGTCCATGGGACTCTCAAGAGTCTCCTCCAGGACCATAATTCAAAAGCATCAATTCTTTGGCGATCAGCCTTCTTTATGGTCCAGCTCTCACTTCCATACATCACTACTGGGAAAACCATAGCTTTAACTATACAGACCTTTGTTGGCAAGGCAATGTCTCTGCTTTTTAGGATGCTGTCTGGAGCCGTGCACCATATCTTTAAGATATGTCCATATGTGACTGAATCCCACCGGAAAATAGTGGCAGTCTGGAAACACCCTAAGCAGAGAGATTAAGGTTTGCCCAAGTCCACCCAGTGAACCTTATGGTTGAATGGAGATGAAGATTGGAAGTCAGATATCCCTGATCAGCTTTACCTACCCAATTGTTTCTGACTGTTTCAAACTGGGCATGGTTCCTTTTGGTTTCTGCTCTGCAGGTAGGGGAAAGATACCTTTCGCAATTGGCTTTGACTTACACAGGATCATAGAAAATGGCCTTCTACAAAGTCAGATCACTGATCCATCTAACTTCTTGACACTGATCAGCCATGGATCTGCAGCGCAAAAGGTTTGTGTATATGTCTATTCTAAACAGTTGTGAAGAAACTGAGATTTTTGGGAATTCAGAGAATTTCGTTTCAAAAATATCAATGAATGGTTTGCTATCTTCTTTAGTTTCATTCTCTGTGTTGCTCGCCTGTTTTGGTGTGTGTCCCTTTCCTCACTAGGTTTCAGTCTCCAGCAAAATAGAATATAGATAGATAGATAGATAGATGATAGATAGATAGATAGATAGATAGATAGATGATAGATATAGATATAGATAGATAGATATGCATAGCATAATGTCAGGGAACTGCCATCGGAAGGAAGGGAAGTGAAAGGGCTCACACAGGTTGGGAGAGACTCAGCAGCTGAAGAGGGAACCAGTAGGGGGAGAGGAGCTGAGCTGAGGGAAAGGGAGCTGGAGGGATGGCTCAGAGACACTTCCAGCGAAAACAGTGGGGAGGTTTCAGGACCTCCTGTAGGGACACCCACTCCTCGCCGGAAACTGTCACGCAGAGAGTCCAGAAGACGTGTTTCCGTTAAGGAGCTTTTATGTTGGAAGCGATTCCGAAAGCAACCACTGTCGGAATCTGCCAGCGACTGACGGAGCCATGTTTAAGGGGCTCCGTTACAGACAGAGGTTTGCAAACTTGACCAAACTCTGAGGGACTAGGATTTTACACACAAGCAGCTCATCGTCCCATCACAGCATTCCGACAGTCTTCGTGAGCAGCTTGTGCAGGAGAAGGCATCATGAGCAACCCAGCCGGAACCGGAGAAGCAGGAGCTGGAGCGGGTCCAAGCCTGGAAGAAAGGTACCGGGTGTTGGAGGTCCAGCTAGCGCTGCAGACGGCGAGGCTTGAGGAGAGGAGGGCTCAGGATGCAGACAAAAAGGGGAAAGACACCCAGCTCGTCAGAAAGGTACCAGGATTGGTGCAGAAGTTTGGGGGGGAGCCCAAAGACTATCATGGCTTTCGGACAGAGATGCAATATGCCCTCAATCTGCAGTTTGATGAATTCCCTGACGAGGAATCACGAGTGGCTTTCGTGATTGGGCATCTTGAAAAGGGGGCGAGAGACTGGGTTAGACCCCTGATGGCAGCGAATAGTGACGTCCTAAAGGACACGATGAAGTTCTTTCGCGCCATGGATCTGATGTTTTCCAGCGATATTGAACAGGGAGTGGTCCGCAGACAGTTAATGGCTTGCAAACAGGGGAGCCGATCTGTCCGTGAGTACTGGACTGAGTTCACCATGTTGATCCATAAATTGGGGTGGGATCTATCGGCGGAACCCATTCAAATGCTCTTTGAAGAAGGGCTTTCTTCGGCTGTGAAAGACGAACTTTCCCGGGCGCCCAGGGCGGAGTCTATGGACCAGCTGACCAAATCAGCGCTGACCATAGGAGCGCGCCAGGAGGCGAGAGCATTGGAGAGGCGGGAAGGGAAGGGGGAACGTTGGAAGGAGTTCCGCATTCCAGACATTCCAGAGCCAACTTTCCCGCCGGCAGAGCCGATGGAAATCGGAACAGCGCGCGCGCGCGCAGTTTCAAAGCCCAGTGAGGGGGGAAAGAAGGAGGGAAAAGGCGCCCGGAAATGCTATCTCTGCCAACAGCCAGGTCACTTTGCCAGAGTCTGCCCCCAGAGGAAGGAATGGCAAGGGATGGTAGGAGCTGTGGAGGGAAGAGAGGAAGAAATACCGAAGCAAGTAAAAGCCAACGCCTGGCTGCCACCGTCGGGGCACAGCAGCCAGGCCAAAGAGCAGTGAAAGTGCCCACGCCAGAACCTCCTAAACCCGCCCTAGTGATAGAAGTGGCGCTAGAGCTGCCAAACGGACACCCTCTAAAGATAAAGGCGCTGTTGGACTCAGGCAGCTCCTGCAATTTCATGAGCAAAGAGTTTGCAGCTGAACACCAGATACAGACGATCCCTTTAAGCAACCCCCTGCAGGTGACCACGATCGATGGCAGGGAGCTGTTGGGAGGAGAAGTCAGCTTGCAGACCGTCCCAATGATAATGAAGGTGGCAAGGCACACCGAACTGATAGCGTTTAATGTGGCCACCTTGGGAGGAGCTCCCATTATATTGGGGATGAGCTGGCTAGCGTTACATGATCCGCTGGTGGGCTGGCATCAGAGAGTGGTTTCTTTTGGTTCAGCACATTGCTTAGAACACTGCAAAGAGGGAAAGGGTTTGGCAGGGGCCCAAGCCACCCTAGCAGGGACTGAAGTAACGGAGAACGTGAAGGTACCACGACAATACGCAGATCTCCGCGACGTCTTCAGCGAAAGGGAAGCTGACCAACTACCCCCGCATAGACCCTTTGACTGTCAAATAAATTTACTCCCTGGGGCACAGCTCCCTGTAGGCAAGCTGTACGCCATGTCAGACAGAGAGATGCAGGAGCTAAGAGAGTTCATTGACAAGAACCTGAAGAGAGGGTTCATCAGAGAGTCCAGGGCGGTGGGGGGCAGCCCAGTGTTTTTTGTGGATAAAAAAAACACGAACAAGCCGAGGCTTGTGTGTGACTTCAGGGCCTTAAATGCAGTGTCAGAACCAGTGGCTTTCCCTATGCCCAGGATTGACGACATTTTGACAAGGGTCAGGAAGGGAAAGATTTTTACTAAACTGGACCTAAGGGGGGCGTACAACCTGATACGAATAAGGAAGGGGGATGAATGGAAAACCACCATGTTCACCCCTTTGGGGGCATTTGAATATTTAGTTATGCCCTTCGGCCTACAAGGAGGCTCCGCGTGCTTTCAATCGTTTATGAACCATGTCCTGGGGCCTTTGCTTTACAAGAATTGTGTGGCCTTCTTAGACGACGTGTTGGTGTATTCTGAGAATGAGGAGCAGCATGTGAGAGACGTCAGAGAAGTGTTGAGCAGGCTGCAAGCCAACCAGCTGTGGGTGAAACTGGAGAAGTGTCAGTTTCATACCAAGGAGGTGGAATTCCTGGGGTATCGCCTGTCAGACAAGGGATTGGCCATGGATCCCGGCAAGGTCCAGGCGGTGCTGGAATGGAAAACACCCAAAACAAGGAAGGATGTGCAGAGGTTCCTAGGATTTGGGAACTTCTATCGTAAGTTCATCCGAAACTTTGCCCACCTGACGGCGCCCATTACGGACTGTCTCAGCAGTAAGAAGAAGTTCGTTTGGACTGAGGAGGCGGAGCGAGCATTTGAGGAACTAAAAAGGGCCTTCGCCTCGGAACAACAACTCCTGCATGTGGATTTACAAAAACCGATGAGAGTGGAAACTGACGCATCAGACAGAGCTATTGGGGCGGTGCTTCTGCAGCCAGGGAAGGAGGAGTCAGAGTGGAGACCGTGTGCTTTTTTTTCGCGAAAGCTGAACAAATCCGAGAGGAACTACACGGTGTATGACCGAGAACTACTAGCCATTCATGAGGCGTTCCGGAGATGGAGGCACCTGCTAATTGGCGCACAACATAAGGTGCAAGTGTGCACTGACCACAAGAACCTAGAGTATTGGAGGACGGCACGAGTGCTCAACCAACGGCAAGTGAGATGGGCCCAGGAGTTCTCCAAATTTAACTTTGAGATTTGTTACGTGCCAGGCCCAGAGAACATTAGGGCGGACGCTCTCTCACGCAAACCTGAATATTTGGAGGGGGAGGGAGCACCCGAAGAGAGACATGTCATTCCAGAGGACCGCTGGGTGTGTGGGGCGGCATTGGTGGGACAAAGAGAACTGGTAGAGGAAACAGAGAATGATGAATACGCCCAGAATAAGCTCAGAGGTCTTAGGGGTGAGGGAGAGGAACCAGGGGGTTTCGAGGAAAGAAATGGAGCTTTGTATTACAAAGGGGCACTGTATATCCCTGAAGGAGACTTAAGGGGGAGGGTACTCAAGCAGTTGCACGACAGCCCCACGGCGGGGCATTTTGGACAACACAAAACCATGTGGTTGGTCACCAGGGAATTTTGGTGGCCTAAGGTGAGGGAAGATGTACGGGAGTATGTAAGAGGGTGTGAGCAATGCCAGCGAGCCAAAGGGGAGAGGCGGGCACCGGCGGGGCTATTAGAACCCTTACCAACCCCAGAACGACCTTGGGAGGCAGTGTCGATAGATTTTATGACTGATCTGCCGAAGTCCAAGGGGAAAACAGCCATCATGGTGGTGGTAGACCTACTAACAAAGATGTGCCACTTTGTAGCCTGCTCGCATGCAGTCACGGCGGAAGAGACAGCGAAGTTATTTGTAGAACACATTTTTAGGTTGCACGGGGTGCCATTGAGGGTGGTCTCAGACCGAGGAAAACAATTTACTTCCAGGTTCTGGAGGAAGCTCATGAGCTTACTGCAGGTGGAGGTCAACTTTTCGACTGCCCGGCACCCTGAAACCAACGGGCAGGCGGAAAGAGCAAACGGGGTCCTCCAGCAATACCTGAGGTGTTATGTCAATGACAGAGAGAATGACTGGGTAGAAAAGTTGGCGCTGGCGGAATTTGCCTACAACAATGCCGAGAATGTGTCCACAGGGATGAGCCCCTTCTTGGCTAATTATGGGTGTCATCCCAGGGCTTTCCCAGGGGGAGAAGGGGAGAGATGGGGTGTCCCGGCAGCCGAGCATTTTGTAGAAGAAATGGAAGCAATCCATCGTCAGCTCCAACTCAACTTAGAAAGGGCGAAGGAAGAATACAAGAGGCAGGCAGACAAGAACCGAAGGGAAGGTGAAACCATAAGGGTGGGAGATAGGGTGTGGCTGTCAACCCAAGGGTTGCCGTTCAAAGGAGGTTGTAAGAAATTAAGACCCAGGAGATTGGGTCCCTTTGAGGTCATTCAACAGGTCAACCCAGTGGCTTTCAGGCTCCGGTTACCCAACCACATGAAACTGCACCCAGTATTTCACAGGTCGTTACTGTCACCGTATGAGGGGGGACGAGAAGGGATGGCCACTCGGGGACCGGTCATAGAAGAAAGGGAATGCAGCAGCCATGTGGCAGAAATCCTCGACGCCAGATGGAAGGGGGATCAGGTGGAGTATTTGGTAGCGTGGGAAGGAGAACCGGAGTCAGAAAACACTTGGGTAATGGCAGAAGATATCAATGACGAGGTATTGATAGAAACGTTCCATCAAAGGTTCCCAAGGAAACCTCAGCCTGTGGAGAGGTTCCGGAGGGAATACTTTGGGACCACCGATGAGGAGGAGGAGTTGGAAGGATTCTCGGAATCGGAAGGGGAAGGGGAGATGGACTCTGAGGAGGAGGAGTACTTCGAGACCAGGAACCGCAACAGGTGGAGAGAAGTGTTCGGGACATCGGAAGATGAAGGAAGTTCATTCCGGGGTTTTGCCTCCTCACCGCCCGTAGAGGAGGGGGCGAGAGGGGATGAAGGGGGCCCTGGAGGGGAGGTGGATGTCAGGGAACTGCCATCGGAAGGAAGGGAAGTGAAAGGGCTCACACAGGTTGGGAGAGACTCAGCAGCTGAAGAGGGAACCAGTAGGGGGAGAGGAGCTGAGCTGAGGGAAAGGGAGCTGGAGGGATGGCTCAGAGACACTTCCAGCGAAAACAGTGGGGAGGTTTCAGGACCTCCTGTAGGGACACCCACTCCTCGCCGGAAACTGTCACGCAGAGAGTCCAGAAGACGTGTTTCCGTTAAGGAGCTTTTATGTTGGAAGCGATTCCGAAAGCAACCACTGTCGGAATCTGCCAGCGACTGACGGAGCCATGTTTAAGGGGCTCCGTTACAGACAGAGGTTTGCAAACTTGACCAAACTCTGAGGGACTAGGATTTTACACACAAGCAGCTCATCGTCCCATCACACATAAGTAAGTTTTCAAAAATTCATCTATATTATAGATGAATTTATAATTATATAAAGGGCATTCTCTGCCTTAAGTCTCCCTAAGTTGTGGAATTCCCTCCCTGCAGAGCTGCATCTGAATCAAGTATACAGAATCACAAAATTGTGGTGTTGGAAGGAACCCTGGTCCAACCCCCTGCAATGCAGGAATCTCAACTAAAGCATTATTAAGAGCTCCAATTCATCTTGCTTGTTTCCTCATACTCTATGCATTAGTATAGAGACAATTGAAATCACAAGTCATTTCCTCCAGCTGCTTCATTCTTGTAGTTTCCTACCCTTTAGTAGGTTTCTGGAGCATCACTTTAGTTTCCTGTGCATCAATGAAGCTATTATCTCCAGTACTAGGTGTTCTTCTGCTGTTTGTAATATTGCCTCCCTCCCTGCCACCTTTGCTATATAGCTTTCATCAAATGCTGGAGATGCACCTCTTTACCTTGACCTTATCATTTCAGATGTGCATTTTCAGAACCCTTTCTTTATTATGGATGTAATATGTTTTATCTGCTTATAGTGGTACCTCGGGTTAAGAACTTAATTCGTTCCAGAGGTCCGTTCTTAACCTGAAACTGTTCTTAACCTGAAGCATCACTTTAGCTAATGGGGCCTCCCACTGCTGCCATGCCGCTGGAGCACGATTTCTGTTCTCATCCTGAAGCAAAGTTCTTAACCGGAGGTACTATTTCTGGGTTAGCAGAGTCTGTAACCTGAAGCGTATGTAACCTGAAGCGTCTGTAACCCGAGGTACCACTGTATTCTGAATTTTAAATTGTTGTAACCCACTCTTGGACCTGATGGTGAAGGGCAGGCAACAAAATCAGTAGTATTAGAAGTAAATAATAGTGATCAAGAAGTATTTTTTATTGTATTCAGTTATTACTAATACAATACATATTCAAAAGTTGTTATTATTAGCCTGCATTCTCAGAAAATATGGATATTACCTGATATGACTGAATTTTACTCATTTGCACATTATAAGGTCTTAGACTCAGCTGTGGTGCTGCAAAGAAAACGTTTTAAATGTGTTGTAAAGTGGCACTAGATGGCAACAGTGAGCTATGCCAAATTCAATGTATTTTTCAAAACTTTTTTTAAAGAAAGCATTTCATAGCGTTTTTAATATGTGTGTAGATTCCACCCTTGTTGCCCTGATGCTTTTTGGTGAGCAGCACCATCTGAATGTTAGGAAGGTTTATCTTGCAGGCTGAGAAGCAGGGTAGGGCGGTTGCAAAGGTAACTGGCTTCTCTTTTGAAGTCGTGCTGTGAATCATGCTGTTTGGTTAGGCGAAGAGGCTCTCTCCCTAGGCGTGGTACAGCCTGGGGGACAACGATTACGCTAATGTGCAGTTGCTTACCTTTTCCAAGCACTTGGGCATGTGGGTTACATTTAAGTGCCAGGGTGGAGCCTCAAACCAGATTTGCCTGGCAGAGTGTCTGTGGCAGGATCACCAGCAGTTAGTCTGGAATCGAAGTCTGTGATCCTTGCGGTGAGCTACTTGGAGGCTGCAGAGTGGAAGAAGAAAGGGGAACTATTGTGCTGCTGGGTCCCAGTTCCTCAAACACCCCTCTGACACTTCACAGATGAAGAGAGAGAGATCATAATCCTGTGCATGAGTGGGTGGTGCTAAGGTCAGAGTCAGGAAACCTAGCAGCAAGTAGAAAGCAGGAACTAAAATATATCTGCAAACAGATGGCTTCAGATGGCAAAAGCAGTGAAGCAAGCGACACACTGAACGGCAAGTCAGCTTTGTATAATGTACACATCTATGAACATTGATGCCATTTAGACTATTTTGCAGCAAGGCACAACAATATTAACTAGCCCAGTGAGTCCATAGTAGCAGGAAAAAATATTATTACAGAGTATTTGGGGCATGTGAAGACTGCTTTGCCTATCACATGGAGGAACTGCAGTCTCCCCTTGTGACAAAATCAGCAATTGCCTTTAAAGGAATACATTTTATGCCAGATTCTTTGCTTGCCTCAGTGAGATCTTTGAGCTTGAGAATTATAGCTAACTGTAATGTAAAGGGGATAGGAGGGGACTTACCAACAACTTTGGTAGGCAGTTTCTTTGGGATGTTTCCTCTGTGTTTCAGTTTTAGGTGTCACAGGCATGTATATTTGTGCATCAGTTTGCAAATTTATCTTTAAAAAGGACTGCAGAAAAACTCATATGCGTTTGTGCATTGTTTTCAGTAATATATGCTTTTTTGTGTGCACACAAATTCCCTTAATATACTGTAAGCATTTTTGCAAGCCATTTCCACTATTATAGTTTTGTACATGGTGTTCACTAAAGCAGGCATTTGTTGTGCAGGCTTTGGGCTTGGAGAACTGCGTCACAAAAGTTGGAGTGCTGCAAAATTCAAAGGGTAGCTGTGTTTTGGTTTGCTTATTGGTTGGGAAGTTGGGTATTTGGTAACGTGAACCTTGTGAATTTATCTACCATTGCTATCAGAGGTTGGGCTTTTGCCCAGTAAGGACTATGTAAAGCAAAGTTTTGCAAACTGATTCTAGACAACTGAATGGCATTGCATTTCCATGGCATTTAACTTGTCTATCCTGAGCTCACCTCATTATACAGGCTTTTGGCTTCCAGTCTACCAGTTTTTCCTATCTGTAGGAACATGTTGTTATGGGTTTTTGGGGAGTGTTAGTCTGGAAGATACCTGTGGGTTCCTTCCAAACCTGTGATCCTATGTATGTAAGGTTAGAATTTATGAGAGGAAACCAACCAAGCCAGTTCTGTTGTTAAGGGAATGGCCAATAACGTTCTGGCATTTACTGTACATGTCATAAGAGGCTGACATAGCAATAAATGGGCACACCTTTTCCCACCTCACCTGCTGGATGCCACATCATCATCCTAGGATGGGGAACAAAAAAAGGCCAGAGGAGGTTCTGTGTGTGTGAATTTGGCAGATGCTGGAAGCTGGAGACACAGAGACAGGTGGACTGAAGAGCTGTGACTTGGGACTGACTAGGAGAAGCCAAATCAGGAAGCAAGATCTGCTGGAGTGTTAGTGCTGTGAGCCCCTCCACCCTATGCTCAGGCTGTATATTTGTGTAAATAAAAGCATAAATCCGAAAGATGCCACAGTCTCCATTGACCTTCATTTCCAAGGAAACCAAACCCTTGGTCAGCTCTGGGATCATTGGAGTCTCTTATTGCTTGAAGATCGGGGTGCATGCAACAACAACAACAATTTATTATTTATACCCCGCCCATCTGGCTGGGTCCCCCCAGCCACTCAGGGCGGCTTCCAACAAAACAATAATGATGCTGCCTTCTACGGAGTCAGATCATTGGTCCATCTATTGTATTATCTACTACACTGACAGACAGTGACCCAGCTCTATCTAGAGATGCCAGAGACTGAACCTGGAACTGAGCTCTAGCTCTTCCTCATCCTTGTGACTGCCTGCCTGTCTGCTCTTGCTTTTGCTGGCCGACCTTCCTATGAATCCTCATTCCAGACCCTTTCAGCTCAGCCTCTCCTAGTCAGCAAATGACTCTGGAGTGAACCTCCAGTTAATCTGCTTCAGTGCTCCACCCTGACTCTGGTCCCAGTCTTGCTAGAACTTGTACCTTCAGCCGTCTGCGTGCTCAGTAGCATATGTCATAGGCTGAAAGATTGTGATTAGGTCTCCCCAGACTGCATCTAGCCACAAAACCACACTGGCTCTCTTCTATGATCAGGATTTCTACCACATTCTTCTACTGATTGCATTCTGAGCAGTTCTCAGCACAGATTAAGAATAGTACAATGGTATCTTGGGTTACAGACGCTTCAGGTTACAGAAGCTTCAGGTTACGGACTCTGCTAACCCAGAAATAGTACCTCGGGTTAAGAACTTTGCTTCAGGATGAGAACAGAAATCGTGCTCTGGCGGCGCGGTGGCAGCGGGAGGCCCCATTAGCTAAAATGGTGTCTCAGGTTAAGAACAGTTTCAGGTTAAGAATGGACCTCCAGAACAAATTAAGTTCTTAACCCGAGGTACCACTGTAATAATAAAACATTAGGTTTAATTTCCCCAGGATTCTGGACAACTCCAGCCTCAAAACCCAGAAACCCAGCTCTATTACCATATAAGAAAAATGGAAGAATGGCATCATACTGTATTTCACTGGGCCACAGACAGGTGGCACTGTAAACTGCAGCAAGATGAGAGGTGGTAGATGGGCAGCCTAGGCAAGCCATAGGAAGGCAGACAGAACAGGCTGCAGCAGCAGCCTTGCTATGAAAGCTCCTTCACCTGCCAACCCTGGGGCCTCTGTTCCTGGGATATAGAACCCCAGGCTGCTGCCAGCCCTGCTACTGGACACCTCCTCCCCAGTGAGCTTTGGGAGCTGCTGTTTCTGCTTCCGCTGCCAGTTAGAAGCGTGGAAATGTGGCCAAAAGCGGTGGCCACCCAGCCTCATAATCCATTGCTGCCATCACTGAGTAGATGAAGTGCCTGTGGCAGAGGAAGATCACAATGCTGGCTGGCTGCTGCCTCTGCCCTCCTACCTGACATCAGAGGTGGAAAGTCCTTTGTGAGCCTCCCACACTTCTCCACCTCCAGCGTCAGATGTGCAAAGAAGAAGCGCTTCGGGAGATTGCAAAGCCCTTTCTTGCAATCTCGCCACCCGCTTCAACCTCTGATGTTGCAGGTTGAAAGTGGGAGTGTGGGGAATGAAGGCTGTTGCTGCTGCCACCGCTGGCACTGCAGGAAGCGAGAAATGCAGAAGGAAAAATGCAGGCTTCTCTCCAGCTTCTCACGCTGGGTGCCAGGGAACCCCGCAATGGATTTTGACAGGTGGGCGGGACAACCCACCCACCAACCATGCGGTGGGATAACAATGTCATGTGAGTGGCAAGTGCAAGCCCCACCCACCTGGCAAAGCTGGCTCATGCGGTAAGAACTAAAGTTCCCCTGCTAAGGGGTTGGTGGGGCAGAAAGGGGAGTTGATGAGTAATGTACGGTAGCCGTGGAAAACCCCCTAGTAATTGGTATGTGGGTGTCGCTTTTACAAAGTTTTTGTGATCTGCCCTGGGATCTATACTGGATGGAGGGCAGTTTAGAAACCAGAGAAATAAATAATCAAACAAATAAATATTATTAATATAGTATTTATTTACATTCATTATAAATACTATGTAGTTTTTGTCCTTCATTGAAGGCTCTTTATCCTGAACTTTGATACCTGTCAATACATATATGGATATATATTTAGGTCCCACCCTATTCCTTTGACTATACTTTGCTTCAACTGATTTTATATCATATTTTTAAATGGTTGTGGCCCACCCTAGGACCTCATGGTGAAGGGTAGGTAAGAAATCTAATCATAATCATAATATATTCCAGAGTTGATCCCCATAACAAGTGCTGGAAAGCAGATCTGGTGAAGCCAGGCTGAGGTTAACCTCCAGCCAAATTCCTACTTTCTTCGTTATTCGTATCCTGGAGAAAGTGTGAGGTTATCGGCTTAAACTGGCTACGGTCTGGGAAGATTGGTTTGTTAGGTGTCTTTGGCAGCAAACCTTGATCCCTTCTTTAGTACTTTCAGTTCCGCCTCCTACATTTCCATCCAGCTTGGCTCCTTGTTTTTGTGTTTTGATAACTGTTAAGTAGAGCACTCCAAAACACACAGCCACTAATAAACAAACCAACAACTGGCTCCATCGCTAGCCAGCAGATTAATACTAGCATTGTAAACCCATTAACAAGCTGGCCAGTAAATGAATCATTGACCTATTTCTCAGAGATAATAGCTGAGAAACTGTAACTGATGACCTATAAAAGCAGCCATGTTTTTAAGAAAGATTAATTGCTGCAGCAGGCTGAGCCAAGACATATTAGCCACCTCCTGGGCTCCTACCAATCACAGAACAAGGCTCCCCAGAATGCACGTACTTGCTCTCCCTTTGTCAGCCAGCAAATTCAGACCGAGGGTGTGTCTGATGTGTACACTGTGCATTTGTGCTTCATGCTCTG
This sequence comes from Podarcis pityusensis, assembly GCF_964106645.2. NCBI lineage: Eukaryota > Metazoa > Chordata > Lepidosauria > Squamata > Lacertidae > Podarcis > Podarcis pityusensis. The sequence continues at coordinate 37,904,596 of NC_138034.1, forward strand.
ATAACCGAGGATCTGTCTGGCACTGTTGGAGGGCAAAACGACATAAACAGCTCTTGAGATTAGTTTTCATGTGTGACTGTGAGTGTAAATGTATTGTATGAATGGCTCCTAACATTACTTGCTTCCTTGTAACTGTGAACTGGATAAATAAATTCTACATAGCAGCCGTGATTTCACAGTGAGCAGTTAGGGTGTATTTTCAATAATAATAATAATACTGCAGCACCACAAACTCACACAATGCAACACTGTAGTAGGACTAAGGAGGCCTGGGTTCAAATCTCCATTCAGCCATGAAGCTCAGCATTGGCTCTGTATCAGCCATTCAGTCTTATCTATTTTACAGAGCTGCTGTGAGAATAACAGGGTGGAAGGGAGAGAACCATGCAGGCCGCTTTGAGTGTTTGGAGGAAAGATGGATTGTAAGTGAATGAAGGAATGAAGACTATAGCCAGTGTGGTGTGGTTAAGAGCGGTGGACTCGTAATCTGGTGAACCAGGTTTGCGTCCCTGCTCCTCCACATGCAGCTGCTGGGTGACCTTGGGCTAGTCACACTTCTCTGAAGTCTCTTAACCCCACTCACCTCACAGAGTGTTTGTTGTGGGGGAGAAAGGGAAAGGAGATTGTTAGCCGCTTTGAGACTCCTTAGGGTAGTGATAAAGCGGAATATCAAATCCAAACTCTTCTATAATTTGTAATCTCAGTTTTGAATGTGTCTGTGCACCTGTGTGTGTGTGTGTGTGTGTGTGTGTGTATCCAAATCTCTCGACTCCATTCTCCCCCAACTATGCACAAGCAAAACATCCAGGGTGGAAAAACTGTTAATTATCTACAACCTGAAAAATGCTTTTAAAAAATAGCTGTGTGAATTGGTTTGGGGCTAGTAGGGGAGGGAACTAGCATCCAGTAGTGTGGGTTACCATCTAAAATACTCCGAACACTGATAACAGGATGAGCATTTTTAAAAATTTCATCCTGCTCTTTTCTGTGGGTATGAATTGTATGTCAATGCAATAAAAAGGAAGTTATAGAGATAATCCGTTATCCACCGCAACATTTTCAACTACTGGTAATTATCCATTGTAAAAACCAGCATCTTCATGGTTTTCAGTCTCTTTCTGAAGAAGCCACTTGATGTGCCAAGAGGTGCCTAGTGATCCTAGCAGTTTTCCCCTCTGCATTTCCTAACTAACAGGGCAGGCCTTACATGAAGGGAGCTGTATCAATCTTGGTGCGCAGCCGCTTTCTAGGCAGCACAATTTCCCGCCCTCTTTTCCTCCCTCCCCCTCTGTGTCATTAAAAAAATAAAAGAGAAGGGTGTGAAAATGTCTAAGGCCGGCACAGCTTGTTAAATCGATATGGATCATCACGCAATTGCCCACAAGTACTCCCCTGGAGACGATACTGCCACAAAGAATAGTTTCTCATCACCTATTTTTGCTGAATGAGGATGAGTCTGACAAGCACATGGGATATGTTAAAAACGGCTCTGCCTTTTGACATTGTACAAAATGTTAAAAACACTGTGCACTTTTGTGTTGGAACACTCCTCAGGATTGTGCACAAACAGTACTATCTATCTGTATGCAAGGATGTGGGTCTGTTTTTTCTATTTCTGATGTGAAAACGGAGAGGATCGTAGGTAGATGCCTCATATCGAGACAGAACTTGTAGAATCATAGAATCATAGCTAGGGGTGTGATACGTCTGGAATTTCCTGGACATAACCGGAATATTGCAGTCTGAAGCAGTGTCCAAAAACTACCTTTTTTTAAAAAAAAAGCTCAACAAATTTTTGAAATAGGGCAACCCTATCATAGAAGGATTGCTCAGTCTGACAGAGGTTTTTCAAGGTTTCAGACGTTAGTCTTTCTCAATGCTTTCTGGAGAGATGTGGGCTTGAACCTGGGAATTTTAGAAAGTGGAGCTTGTAATCTCTGCCACTGAGCTTATGAAACATAACTCACATGCGTCACGGGTTTTCTGTGCTACTTTGGGACAAAACAGTGTACGAGCTTTCAAGCTTCCCAGAACTCTTTATATGTCTACAAAAATAGTGTTATGAGTTTGTGGGGAGTGAGACACTCTAAGTTTCTGGGTCCAATAAAATTGAGAACTAATCAAGGTTTGGGGGAATTAAACTGTGCCCAACAACCTGATGATGGCTTGCTGAGTGAGAGTTGTTAGGGCAGAGGTCGGCAAGGTTTATTTCACCTGGGCTGGTTCACTCCAGCAGAGATCCCTCCGTGGGCTGGATTACACGCGCCCATGATTTCTGGCATCTGCGTCATGCAGACGCAATTTCCGGCGCCACGGAAGCAAGCCCCCACACCACGCTGTGGGGACTCACCAAGCAGGCAGCTCAGTTCAGGGATGGCTCATGGGCCGGTTAAACGACCCCCATGGGCTGCTTGTGGTCCATGGGCCTTAGGTTGCCTACCCCTGTGTTAGGGGAACAAAGCCTGATGGCGGCCAAATCATTAACCAAACGGGGCAGGGAGATGGGCAACTAACAGCATAGAGGTGTGAGCCTCTCCTTCATGTAGAGAGGTAGTTAGCAGGAGACAAAAGGCTAGTTTTTCGAATGGTACTTGGCAGTGATGTGCTGGCAAAAACTGTGAGAGGCTGTAAAAAGGAGTCAGAGGGCATGGCTGATTTCTCTGCTGGATCCAAGTTCACTGTGCCTATGGGAGAAGCAAGAGACCCTCTTGGAGTGTAGTGCTGGGAACCCTCCACAGTAGGCTCAGGTGGTATTGATGTGTAAGTAAGCCATATATCATAAAGACATAAAGCTGTGCCTCATTTCCAAAGGTAACACAAATCTTGGGTAAGTGCCTGGAACCTCTGGAATCTCGCCCTGCTCGGAGATTGGGGTAGCATGTAAAGCTTTTCGCAATTTTTTAAAAAGTCCCATTTTAGTGGTCAGCTGGTACAGGGACCAAATATAGTCCTGTCAGTGGCAGCCTGTCCCATTTCACTGCTTGAGGCAAAATGGGAAGGTGCAGCCCAATTGCCAAAACTTCCCTTATCTGGGTCTGGTGGCAGCGCCTGTGAAGCAGCAACAATGGTGAGTTCTGGTAAGATATGATATTCCAGTGAGATCCCGCTGGTGAAGAAGTGGTGGTATAGACAGGGTGTCTGCAGTGGTACCAACAGTGGAGGGGGTCTGTCGCCGGAGGCAGGTGCTTCACCCCCCCCATGGGTGGGCTGGCCCTGGGTACCAGTTCCTGGCACACTGTGTGTGTGAAGAATTGCTGGTCCACCACATCAGATAGTTTGAGAAGCAAACTTTCATTTTTAAAAGCAATATAAGAAGCCGCCTTAAAGCAAGTCAGACTGTTGCTCTATCAAACTCACAGTGACTAGCAGTGGCAACTGAGGATTTCAGACAGGAGTATTTCCCAGCCCTACCTAGAGATGATAAGGATCCAAACTTTTCTGCATGCAAGGCATGTACTTCATCACTGAACTAGATATATTTGAGGCATTCTTGTCTGGGTGGGAAAGAGACTGTCAGATCTTGAAAACAAGAGAGGATTGCGAGATTCTCACACGTGGATTTTCCTGGTGGTTTCTTTAGCTGAATCAGCAATCGTTGCTCATTTGACAGGCCCAAACTAAATTGCATCACTTCCTACGAGCAATCAGACATAGTGCATCTCCTTAAGGCATCTTACACATCCAACCACAGAGGCAGGAAACAGGAAATGTACATGCTCTGTACAGCTAAGGGAGAATGAAACAAACTTCGTACCTGATCACAGAGACGCCAACATGCAGAAACACAACTTTATGTTGCCTTTATTTCTGTTGCTCAGCGAAAGACCTGCTTGCTGTGGTAAGTGGCAGTAACATGCTCTCTGCATTGTTAAGGAGAACTAACGATAGAGGCACATTTTATGCTTGAGGCTATGGAACTGTTTTGAAGTGTCACACCCAGAAAATCTGGTCCCTGCAAAGGCTGTCTGTACAAACTTGCACTCTGCCTTGTAGCTCTTCTTCCCAACAGTTTGCTGTCTTTTCTTTCCATGGATCCGGCTTGAGCTACAGATCTGAGGTGTGTTGAGATGTGCGTGAAGCCGTTGTTTCTGAATCATTGCTGGTTCTGCCGTATGAGTTTTTGTGTATTTTTTTTAAAAAGTCCTGTGCTTCTAAGACTGCAGTCCTGTGCACACTTGGCATGAGCACCACTAGGCTCAGTGGGTCTTTTCTTTAAGTAGACAGGCAAGGACTGCCTTGTAATATCGGTATTTTATGGGCAAATAAATCCACACTCTCATTGTTATCGTGATAGCTGAATGTATCAAATTACTGGGTAGTAAGCTCCTAGAAATATTGAGCATGTGGTGCTGTTTACGATAGTGTCAGCCCCAGACAATTTGTTTTTGTAGGGTGGCACAGCAAAAAATGTGTTTTGGCGTGTTCTTCTTCCCATGTAAAAATAATTGGGGGTGGAATCATTGTCGTAGTTTTATCTTCATATATTTGAGACTATTGGTGATTAAGTTTCAGTCAGAGTTGACATTCAAATTAATGGACCTAACTTGGTCATCTTTATTCATTTCAATGGGTATACTCTAATAAATGGTTGACTACTATTTAATGTGTCTAAACATGTACATTTTGTACAAGAGAGACAGAGAGGGTAGAAGTTCTTTGTTTTTTTCTTTTAATCGTAAAAGGGTTGTCTAAGCATGCTGCGCTTAAACCCAGCAAATTTACCTCAAAAGCAGAAGTCCCATTTGCTGATATTCATAACTGGTTGTCAAGAAAGTGAAAAAGTTTTTCCACAAAGGTTTGGATTACCACAAGCCTAAGAGTTCCTGTATTTGCCTTGTTTTTCTTTCATTGCTTTAAATTACCCAGTGAGTTTGTTCCTGCTTGTACTTTATAATAATATGAAAAGTGTTCATTCCTCCTTCTGTGGGCTTCCTCCCTTGTGTCTGAACTGCAACTGTACCTGACCTGAAGATGGTGGGATAAAATATGAAGAGTGACTTAGCAAGTTATTGTGGGATTTTATTTTTCATATAATTAAAATCTTGGTAAAACCCTAGACTGGTAAAGCTAGGTTTCAGACAGGAAGAATTTAGTCACAGGCAACTTTTTATTAAAAGCTGAGGTTGGTAGAGAAGAAAAAAGTCTGCAAGCTCCACAGAGATTGAAGAAAATTGTTGCCACAGGAGAATGGCAGTTCGACTGCCCACCAGCTATGGTAAGCTATAAACGATGACTTATTCTGCACAAGGAAATTGTGCCTGCATTGGTCCTCATTGCTGCTCCCTGCTTGCACAGGGGGAAGAGGAGAAGAGGGTGAAGAAAGAGCTGTGAGTGGAGAGGGGCCTTTTCTCCATCCTTTGCCCCCCCCCCTTGAAAATTCAACAATCCTGCTGCACCTGGAACTGGGTGCAGAGAGAGCAGCTGAAAGGGAAACAGCTGTGGGCAGCCTGAGGAAGTGCCATGCACCTTGAGCCTAAAAAAGCAAGGCTAGAGTGAGATGCTAGGTCAGGGGTCAGCAAACTTTTTCAGCAGGGGGCGGTCCACTGTCCCTATGCCCCACAAATAACCCAGAGATGCATTTTAAATAAAAGGGCACATTCTACTCATGTAAAAAAACGCTGATTCCCTGACCGTCCACGGGCCGGATTTAGAAGGCGATTAGGCCAGATCCGGTCCCTGGGCCTTAGTTTGCTTACCCATGGGCTAGGGTGATGTTCACTGTTTCTAGGAACTCTTCTCACTGTGAGACTTCTGTGAGTCAGCTGGGTTTTTTGGAGGCTGGAACAGAACCCAGAGGCTGAGAAAGAGGGTGTGTCAGAAGGCAAAGGGATTGATATTGATTTCTATATATTAGTAAGTTTGTGTTAATATAATTTTTTATCTGTAACTGTGTATTTTGTAATACTTTGTTAAGTTGTCTGTTGTTTCCTGTACACCAATTCAATATATATTTAATATTTTAAGCAGTATAGAAATTAAATAATCAATCAATAATCAAGGAGCGTCTCCACCCCCATTGTTCAGCCTGAGGTCCAGCGCCAAGGGCCTTCTGGCGGTTCCCTCACTGCGAGAAGTGAGGTTACAGGGAACCAGGCAGAGGGCCTTCTCGGTGGTGGTGCCTGCCCTGTGGAACCCCCTCCCATCAGATGTCAAAGAAATAAACAACTACTTGACTTTTAGAAGACATCTGAAGGCAACCCTGTTTAGGGAAGTTTTTAATGTCTGATGTTTTATCATGCTTTTAATATTCTATTGGGAGGCACCCAGAGTGGCTTGGGAAACCCAGCCAGATGGGCAGGGTATGTATGTATGTACGTATGTAAAGGTAAAGATAAAGGGACCCCTGACCATTAGGTCCAGTCACAGACTACTCTGGGGTTGCAGTGCTCATCTCACTTTACTGGCCGAGGGAGCCAGCGTACAGCTTCCGGGTCATGTGGCCAGCATGACTAAGCCGCTTCTGGCAAACCAGAGCAGCTCACAGAAACGCCGTTTACCTTCCCGCCGGAGCGGTACCTATTTATCTACTTGCACTTTGATGTGCTTTCGAACTGCTAGGTTGGCAGGAGCAGGGACCGAACAACGGAAGCTCACCCTGTTGCGGGGATTCAAACTGCCGACCTTCTGATCGGCAAGTCCTAGGCTCTGTGGTTTAACCCACAGCGCCACCCACGTCCCTTACGTATGTATGTATGTATGTATGAATGAATGAATAAATAAATACTGGTAATCACTGGCAGGAAACAAATCACAATCCCTAGTTTCATGTTATGTCTGAACCAGGGATCATGGTTTGTTTTGCTCCCAACCTCAGGCAAGGTTTATTCGTGGCTTAACCGATTGTGGTTATTGGAGCAAAACAAGCCACAATCCTCAGTTAGAATGCAATGCTAAGCCAGGGATCGTGCTTTGTCTGCTCCCAGTAAAAATGGGAAAGATCAAGGAGGAGCAAAGTAGGGGCAGTTTGCTTGTGTGTTGTAAGCCATGGTTTATGACATGGGTGGAGTACCCTTTTGGCCTGGGTGAGACCACCATTTGTCTCCCCTTACCCTAGAGATGTGCGGGTCACCCGTCTGTAAACCATCAAATGACTCATAGGTGGACACATCCACCTGTCATAGAAGAACCACAGGGTGGGGAGTCTCCTTTGCCATAGGGAACTCTCTGGATTTTACCTCCCAATGCTAATCATGTAGCATTTGCAAAGCAGTCCATAAGAGAGACGTCTTCTGTTAAGAACTTTGGGTGTATTAATGTTTTGACTGCCGCCATTTCTTGCAACAGCTTGAGACGCTAAGCTTCTGAACTTTTAAAAATCTCTAAGGAAGTTCTTGCGAAAGGCAACTTCTGAAGAAGAATGAAAGTCTGAAGCGGCTTCTTGCTCAGACAAGTTTCAAGGAAGAGAAACCCAAATATTTTAAAGCATATTAACTTGAAGTATAAATCAAATGCTAGCTTAGGCCTCTGGACAAAATATATGAGCATTTTAGATAGAAATGGCTTTCGAGAAACGAAAGCAGATTTCTCATTGTGAAATAGCCAAGTGCTGGATAAAACTCATCCACAAGCTGGCTTGTTGACGACAGGCTCGGAAAACGTTCCTGGTTTTGGCAGCATTGCTTGCCTGTCTCCGTATCAAATTGCCAACGATTATTAAAATAATACCATTGTTTGGATCCTCTCCAAATACCTGATCATGATTAAAGACTGAAATGAAGACACAAGACTCCTCAGATGTTTGAACCCTTTGACACTCATAAGAATGTCAGAAGAACCCTCCTCACTGGATCAGACCAAAGTCCTGTTATTTACACTAATATGTGCATTTATATGCACACTTTACCCTGATACATGCATTTATGTACATGTTGCTTGGCTGGAGAACTGCATTGCAATGTTCAAAGAAAGTGTGAATGTTAAAGGATGGCTGTGTTTCTGTTCACATCTTGTTTCAGAGAGTGAGAATTTTGTAAGCTGAACCTTAAAATCCAAACGGAATCAAATTTCTCCCCATCCTCATTCACTTCAAGCTGAGTTAGAATATCCTTAATGAGGCTTAGGAGCCTGCAGAAAATAGTAATAACTTCTCTAGACAGGCCACACCTTTGAGTCAGCTCTTTAGGAACTGACTCCTGAGTCCTAGTTGTTTCTCTTCAAGGGCCTACATGCCAGACGGTTGGTTGATAATGCATATATCACACATTCTGTCTCTGATCCTCCTAACTGAGCCCAAATTGTAGCCTAATCTCACAAATGCTTACTTGTAAATGAAGTTTCATTAACTTAAATTGTCCCTAATTCCGGGCATATATGCTTAGGATAACCTCTAACTTGGGAGCTATTTCACAAGAATGGCTGCAGTACTCTATCAAGAGTTTTTTTTAATTGTTCAGGGTGGTTTTTTCTGTTTTAATGTTTATATCAAATGTGCAACTGACCTACTTTTCCTTCTGTGAATGGAACTGAATCCTGGATATGGTGTGGGTGGGGTGGGGTGGGAAATTGGAAATCACATTTCCTTCCTTAGGTATTTCTTGGGGGGCAACCAGTTTGAAAACTGGAGACACGAGGAATGGATGTACCCCCAGGGTGGGGGTGGGGGAAGCCTGCCAAAGTTCAGACAAATAGTTCTTTTGTTCTGGAGATTTTACCTTAGTTAATAAAACACCAACAAGTGGAAAACTTGCAGTTTTTCCTTCCGTTTACCTGCTCTCTGTACATGAAAGTGGCCTTTGTGAAGAAAAAAAGAGAGAGTGTTATGATTTTAATTGTATGGGTTTTTTAAAGGAAAAATAATGATTGGGAATGAAGCAGGCCACCTCAGTAGTCAAACTCCACTGCTTACACCCTGCTCTCACATCCAAAACTCAGAGGAGAATGATGACCCACATGTTGACTTAAACATCACTCCCCCAAATTCCTGAAGCTAAACCCATCCATCAAAACTAAAAACCACCCCAGCTCTCTCCCCCTTCTCCTTTACAGCTCCTCCTATCTCGAGCTCACATTTTCAGTTCCCTGTGTTACTTTAGAAAAGGGGGGACACTCCCCTGAGGACACATTCCACCATGTCTCTTAAGACACATGCCAATAAAAAGGAGCATTAGCAGAGGCGACAAATTCTCCTTTAGTTGGGAACATTCTTAATGGGAGGAAATGGAAGAACAGCTTTTCTCTTCTTAAATAAGTTGTTTCTGGCATGGCTACAACGAAATATTTGTGTGACATTCCCCTTTTGAAGTTATTTTAATACACACATAATATTGCAGAGCATCCCACGGCAATTGTAGTGATTTCCTTTCCTTTTAAGAACAAAAACGCTGATTGAATCGATACAGTTTTACAAGTAATTTAAAAAGAGAGAAAATGGCATTTGCTTACCTACCTGCTCATGTGAGTCAGCCCTTCATAGATTTTAGAGAGGTGGTTTCTTCAGGTAGCAGATTTTTGGGTATGGGGGTCTTGAAAGGGCAGCAAATTGTTACCTTTTTAGTTAATTATTCTTGTATTTGTACTCTCAGGGAGAGGCCTTTGTAGGATTTTTTTTGTGGGGGGATACCATTTGCTATTCTATCCTAGGCAGCAAAATGCATTGGGTTTGGCCTCCTCAGGGAAATCTGTCATCTCAAGGGTATTTTATTACCAGTCAATCAATGTGATTTTCATTTCACCTGACTGCCATAACCTTAAAGCACACACAACATGCTAGCTTGTCCTCTTCTTCCCAGGAAGTACTTGGCATAACCTTTTATGGCTATTCTGTAAGACATTAACCAGTTGGTTACATTTCTATTCAGCTTTCCACGAGGGCAAGAGTAGTCAACACGGACTCCTCCAGATGCTGTTTACTACCTGAAACTCACAGCATGCCTACCACTGGCCTTGCTAGCTGAGGCTGATAGGTGCAGGACCAGCCCAAGACATTTTGCTACCCGAAGTGATATAAACAATGGCACCTCTCCCATTCCATGTTCAAATGCTGACCAGGTTAGCATCTGACTTTCACTTCAACACTGGTGATGAGGCAGAGTCCTCCACATACTTGAGGGCAGTGGCCTAGCTTAGGGGGCACAGAGCAGGCCCCATGATTCACAGAGCTCTGTGTATTCTCTGCCCATCAGCACCTGCTGTCTGAGGTCAGTGTCTCAATCTATCTAGTGGTAGGATTGGCCCTGGGTCAAGTTGTAATCCACCACACCACTGGCTACCTCTGCTGCAGAGAGTTCATGCTGGCATCGGTATAAGCGGATTTGCTGAATGCTACTACGATGAATCTTCCTGGAAAAGACCCTGATGTTGGGAAAGATTGAGGGCACAAGGAGAAGGGGACAACAGAGGACGAGATGGTTGGACAGTGTTCTCGAAGCTACGAACATGAGTTTGACCAAACTGCAGGAGGCAGTGGAAGACAGGAGTGCCTGGAGTGCTCTGGTCCATGGGGTCACGAAGACTAAACAACAACTATGTTGAATCCTTCAGCTAAAACTCTGTAGTGCACTTTCAGTGAAATTTCCCTTTCATACTTTTTGGTGACCCCATTTGACACAATGACATCTCTGTCCAATAAAGATGGGGAAAGGTACTAGCATAGGCATGTGGATTGCAGACTTCTGAGATATTTGACTGCATTATTGGTATGTTACATAGCCAACTGTTGCTTATTTTTATCTCTCGTCCCCATCCCTTCCTAGGAGTCTGGCAGCACAACTGGGAGAGTGAAATGGCTTAGACTGAAGTTATTTTGGGAGCAATTAATTTATAAAGCGTCTGAAGTATGTGCTGCTCTCAAAGGCAGGAACAAATATTTACATCTCACCAACCATAACATCAAGCTTTCGGAATGCCTTCTGAATTTGATACCGGGGGGTGAATGATCTATTATCACCGCCTTTTTATTGGTCAATGCATGTGTGCATATAAAAAAGATTTGCCCTTCCATTCAGTAAGAGAACTCGCTTTCTCAAGGGCGCCAGGTCTCAAATTTGGATCACTTCACTGTGCTCTTTGCCATGACTCCGAGATCACTTTCTGGAGTAGCCACAGCTAATTCAGAAGCCACCTGTTTGTAGTCGGGATGTTCATTTCTCAATAGAGATGTTAATTCCTTTTAATAATGAATGGATAATGAATGAATAAGCATAATTGATTTCTTCATTGTCATGCGAATAAATGAATGGGAAATAGTAATCCATCATATCTGAATGAAAACTAAATTAAGGGAAATTTGTTCCATTAGTTTCTGCATTTTTACTTTCCTTTAAAGTGTGGTCCCTTTGTCTAATCTGTCTGAAATTTGGCTAGTCTGGTGCCTGAGGATGGAGAATGGGTGTTGTTGTTTCTGATGGTAATAGAATCAGGGATCCCCAAATGCTGCCTAGGCTCCCTTGCCAGCCATTATTTGTGGAACTACCAGCCCTCTCCCATGCATCCTCTGGCATTCACAGAGAACTTGGGAGAGAAACAGAGTCTGTTCTTATTTGTGCGGGTTATGGAGAGGGTAAGGAAGAATGGAAGTCTTTCCTGCTGTTTAGAAAGGAATCCTGCTATTTCTTACCTGATTGGGGGAAATGCAATGGAAATGAGATCTGCAGGGCAGGGATTTGTGTGGTGCTGGATGTTCGGATCACCAGAGGGCAGTTGCCCGTGGTGAGTTGACAAGCGGATTTGTTGATTCCTGAGTAGAATGCAAGCAAATGTCTTATCCCTTAGATAGAAAATACAGAAGTTACAAGCAGCAGAAAACAGGTGGTGTTTTCATTACAATCACGGAAAACAACAGATGCAATTCTGACAAATGGAAACTTAAATGAAACTTTAAAATGAAGAACAAATAGTGATTTGTCTCACGCACCTCTCATTTTTAATGTGTCTTTCATTGTACTTATTTAACTGAGGTTTTCCCAGCCATTCGCTTACCAGCCTTCCAGATACAGCTGTATGCCTAAAGCTCAGCACAGCAGTTCTCAACTTTATTCTGCTTTTGAGATTTAGGATTTTTTTTTTTTAATTATTTTGTTCCCTTTTGTTCCAAACAGCTGTATAAGTTTGGGGCTGTTCTGTGCTGCATCTTCAGTATACCTTGTTTGGAAGAACCTGTTTTTTGTTGTGAGCGTGTCATGCTGTAAATATTTGTTCATGATTTTGGGGGGAGGGGAATTGAATACTATATACGATTGTATAATGGTAGCTTTCATAAAGCAAACCATAAATATACTGCCTTTTCTTACCCAAAAAACCAACAAACCAACTTTGTTTTCCTAAATGCTTTGTAGTGATTTGCAAACTCAGTGCTCCACTACAACGCCCTGATTCTAGATTTACAACACACTGGGTTTAACAAATCTCTGTGGAAACCATTATAGATCTAAAGGACACAGTCGTGAGTTGTTATGTAATCAGAAGATGTGGGTCACAAGGGAAATACCAAGTCTAAGATCCCATTGCCAATAACAGTTTTTGAGCAGCCATGCAGTCAAGGATGCTTCTTGAGTACTGCATCAGAAAATGAATGGATTTTTTTAAAAAGCTCATTTGCTAAAATTTATTTTTAGTTCCAGTTATCCAAATAAAAATGATATATACTTGTCCCCACCCCCGGGCCAGATTAAGACCTTTAGAAACCCTAAGCACTTAAAAGATTTTGGGGGCCCCATAGATATATTCAAAATATCAACAATAATAAACCGTAAATTAAAATGTTATGTTTTTGATATTAAACAAAACCTACAGTAAGATAGAAAATACTGTTTATTTTTTATACTTTCACTTTATTTATATTTGAGGGGGAAAGTTCTCCTACTTTTTCTGATGGAAAAATTCTGCGGTGACCCCTTCCCTTGATACCCTAAGCCCATGCTTATTTTGCTTAATGGTTAACCCAGCCCTGTTTCCCCCCATTTGGCAGGCTCTACAACAGCACCGGCAGATGAAGAATTTTCAGGGCATGGCTTGACATCACCTGTTACCACAGAAGTACCTGTACTGAATACACTGGGATCACCAACATCTGTTATGATTTTGACAACTAGTGACCAGGGTGTGCAAACTGCCGCTACATCCACAGAAGCAGAGAATTCGGAAATTGAAACCACTGCCTCTGCAGAAATGGAAGACCTACATCCTGCTTTGATATACGGAGTCCCTGCTGCTCTGCTTCTAGTCCTGATTGTTTTGCTAGTTGTCTTCATTGTAAGACGTCGGAAGCAGAAACCACCCAAGCAAGGTAGATATTAAAGTTTCTTGGGTGATGTGTGAAGGACCATATATATATTAGATTATATATATATGGAGGAGCAGGTTTGCCAGCTTGGCCCCGTGACCGTGGGTGCCCAGTGCCGTGGGTGCTATGCAGTGTGCATGGCCTGGACACTGAAATTTGTGGGTGCCCGGCCCCTTCATGGGGAATTTTATGGGTGTTCAGGCACTCAGGGCCCCCAGGGGGTTGGCAGCTATGCAGAGGAGAGAACTGGCTAACATAGGGTAAATGTCTGAATTGGATTTAACCCTTGAATTAAGTCTAACTTTAGTTTAGGAGGTGGTGCTGTGGGTTAAACCACAGAGCCTAGGGCTTGCTGATCAGAAGGTTGGTGGTTCGAATCCCCGCGATGGGGTGAGCTCCCGTTGCTCGGTCCCTGCTCCTGCCAACCTAGCAGTTCGAAAGCACATCAAAGTGCAAATAGATAAATAGGTACCTGTGCTGGTCCAGGGGGGAGGTTACCGTGGGGCGAGGTCCAGGACTTGAGTCGAGGGTCGGCAGACAGTCCTCCACGGGCAAAGCGGGGTCCACAGCAAGGAGCCGGGCAAGGACAGGAACTCTGGGGAAACAGGACTGGATGCTGGCCGAAACAGCTCTTCAACGACGTTGCTCCCACAACCTGGGACCGGGCTGACTGGCCTTTATCTTCTCTGAGGCCGGGGCGGTCCCAGCCCCCAGGAGACCTGCCTCTCCTGGCCTTAAGGCGAGCACTCCTCCTGGAAGAAACCAGTTCCCTCCGCCTCTCTGCCCTGAGCCTCTGCAGTTCAGGAGAGGCTGAAGGGTTACTGGACCCAGGGGGAGACTCACCTGTAGGCACTGAGTCCTCAACCACCTCCGGAGCCAGAGTGGATTCACCTGGTGCCTGCTCCTGAGGATCCGGCACAGGTGCAGGCGCTTCAGAATCAAGGCCCTGCCCCAGTTCAGCCGGCCCTGGAGGCGGGGACTCCTGTGCAGGCTGGGATTCCTCCGGTTCAGCCTCTGAATCGGATTCCCAGGCCATCACAGTACCACTCCGGCGGGAAGGTAAACAGCATTTCTGTGCGCTGCTCTCGTTCGCCAGAAGCGGCTTAGTCATGCTGGCCCCATGACCCGGAAGCTGGACGCCGGCTCCCTCAGCCAATAAAGCAAGATGAGCGCCGCAACCCCAGAGTCGGTCACGACTGGACCTAATGGTCAGGGGTCCCGTTACCTTTTTACTGTGTATGAGCCGAAATATGTACTACATTGCTAAGTTTATTTCTAACTACTCAGGACAGAAAGAATATGCATCTGCTCTCTGTGAGAGTTAGTGAACAACTGAAACAAAGAAACAGGAAACCAGTAACATCAACATCCGTCTCCTGTGAGACTTCCAACAGTCTAGAATGTAGACAGAGTCTTGTGACTCCAAAAACTGCACAGTGGCATAAACAGAAATCCAACATATGGGGATTTCAGCAGCTAGCGTGCCTCTAACCTCTGGACATTGGGTTGAAGGTTAAGATTGGATCCTATGCTCATACAATTGCATGTGTGTATAATGCATGATAATAATATTCTCTCAGGTTACCTGTGGGGTGACATATATTTGTCTCAAATCAGTGCAGGCTGGCATTCTGTGTGATTCCTCACAGCCCCAAAACAAAAGAGAATATGTTTTCTATACACTGTGATAGGGAATAGACACAGGAGGCAAAGCTCATGGTCTGGAAGGAAGGGAAGATGATTTCTGCAGCCTGTGCTTGAGCACTGGGATTTTGAGCCCTCAGTGCCTCGTATATTCCATGCTACTGAGCAGTGTTGTTGAAAACCAGGCACATTTCTGAATTCCTCAGGAGACTATTATTTGGTTAAACACAATTCCACTGCAAACAAGAAATCCCACTTAACCTGGTCTGACTGTGCTTCTTAGTCCCCACTGCTTATCTCTCTTGTCCAGGACAGTTATAATGGGATTTTCTTGGCTTTTCGGCTCTTTCTCAAGGGTGTTTGGCCATAGATAATTCCCCTTGCCATTTTTCTTATACTTGCCCTTATACTTACTACAGTATTGGATTTATGCCTCTCCAATGAAGAAAGAGGAGGAAATAAGGCTGCCTCAAAAATTAATTTTATTCTTCACATTTCCCCTCACAAAGGTCTTCCAGGATAAACGTGGCAATTGCACCTACCGCTTGCTAAGATCCAAACATGCTGCAGGAGAATCATAGGATTGTGATGTCTTTAATCCGCCAGCTAGAAGGATAATGCAATCCAGGAAACGACATGTTTCCCTTGACAATGATTCTGCTTATGATGCAATGGAAAGGGGAAAGGGGCAGAGCCTTTAGAAAATATACAGTGAAATATAAAGGGCTGGTAACAGTGGGAGAAGCTTTAAGATGGTGACTGGACATGCACAGATTCAAATATTTAAAATATACAAGCAGTGGTTTAATAGTATGATGGCTAATGAAGCTTTTGAGTATTGGTATCTAAACATACAGGGCAACTGTCTACAGGCATATTTTCAGTTGCAACGCCATGAATTCTTGGTATTGGTTATTGGTTGTGTGTTTTTCTCCTGCTTGTGATAATTTGGCTGAGTGCGCACCATATCTTTAAAGCACATTCTAGGCACCCCCACCCCAAAGAATCATGGGAACTGTAGTTTGTTAAGGCTGCTGGGAGCTCCATGAGGGTTAAGCATCAGTTCCTAGGATGGGGGGCAGCGGGATGCAGTGGCATAGCATGGGGGGCCCACCCGGGAACAAAAATTGTTAGGGGTGCAAAATTTCAACACCTGGTGCTGTTTCAATACAGCTACATGCTTTCGTTGCTGAGATCTGTTGAAAACAGCTTCTCCATGAGAACCAGGAAGTGACCTCCCCAGATAACAGAGCAGCTCTTCTTTTTTATCTCTGTGGCTGCAATCTCCTGGGTGACGCAGACACCTTAGGGTGACTAAAATCCTGCAATACACACCTAGATTAAGGAACAGGGTAACTGAGTACATTCTCAACCCAGAAATTTGTTTTCAGTACCAAAACTAAACTCGCAATCCCCATGCACAAAAACTTATTTCTAGTTCCTCTGCCCCCACCCCAGCTTTCTTCATTTCAGCGGGGGGGGGGGGAGATCTTTCCTTGTTTTTCAAATTATTTTTGCTTTTTTTCTTTAAAAAAATGTTTAGGGGTACTCTCATTTTGATTCAATAAAATCACCGGAAAAGAAATGAAGCTGCCATCGGAGGTGGTAACAACGAAACTGACCAATCACCATGCTAGATTCCAACTCCTACTTCACACATTAAATGCTCGCTTCCGTCTGGGACTCAGGAAACACCGTGACAGCAAATTAGGCCGCTATCGGGGGTAGCAACGGAACTGATGATTCACCGTGCTAGAGAAGAAACTAATTTTTTTTTAATTTTTTTTTTTAGTTTCTTCTCTCGTTAGATTCACAAAATGTTTAGGGGTATGCATACCCTTGCATCCCCCCAGAAAAAAGCACTGCATATTACTCAGAAATCTACTATTAGAACCCGATCTACTTTTCCCACCAATGACTGAGGCTGCAATCCTATACAGTCGTACCTTGGTTCTCGAATGGAATCCATTCCAGAAGTCTGTTCGACTTCCGAAAACTTTTGAAAAGCAAGGCGCAGCTTCCAATTGACTGCAGGAGTTTCCTGCACTCAATCAGAAGCTGCGGGAGCCACACTGGACGTTCGGCTTCCAAAAAACGTTTGCAAACTGGAACACTCACAGAACACTCACTTCCGGGTTTGCGGTGTTTGGGAGCCAAAATATTCCAGTCACAAGGCGTTTGAGAACCAAGGTACGACTGTACATGCTTTCATGGGACTGGATCCCATAGAACACAACTGTTATGGTCCTAGCCTCAAGCAATAGCCAGGACTCTCAGATGGAGGAGAACTGAAGTGGTCAAGTCCATGAATACCATACCACTGGCTGAAGAACACAGTTGGGTTCCTCATCCTGAACCTGAGTCTGGCAGACAAGAACTTGCTGCACCAGGATTGCTAGAACACTCACCCCTCCCTGAACCCTATTCACCCAAGAAGCCAAGCTCTTCTTGCTCCACAACACCTGTTCAACAGTACGGGGAGCAACCCCAGAGGAGAATGCACTCATTTGTACACCAGGGAATTTTGCATTGCTTTGTAGGCAACTTCCTGGGGGCAACGTATCAGTGGTGGGCAGGGCCAGAAGCAATAGTGGGCAGAGCAATTCTACACACACGCCCCATCAGTACCCTCCATCCAGGAAAGCAAGAGGCATTATTGGAGTTTAAGGACACATTCTAGCCAGATAAGAAGACCCAAGGAGGATAGTAGGCAGGGTTCGAGATGAGTGCGGCCTGGGAAGAAGTTGGGGCCTGTGGAGCCAGATTGTGGCCCTCCAGGCATTCCATCAGCCTCTAGGCCTGAGGTTTCCTGTTCCTGTTTTAAGTAGCCACACTCCTCAGGTAGGGGGTAGTGGAATCTAGGAAGAGTAATCTGGACAGAGTAGTCCACTCACATCCTCCTTCCATTGGAGCAAGCGGCTCACTGAGAGCTCTCCAAGGTCCTGCTGCTCCAGGCTGCCTTGTGGAGTACCCCTGCCACAGCCCATGAGCTTTTGCTTGAGGTCAGGTCAGGACAACGATGCTGTGAATTATTTGTCATACCAACTGTGAATCATTTGTACTGATGAAAGGTGCAGCCTATATAGCGTATTTTTGGGGTTCAACAGAACTTGAGGCATTGTGGAGACGGCATGGTTAAATCTGTGGTCCAAACCATCAATGTTTCTGCTGGGAAAAGTGAATCAGTGCCTACATCCTTCCCCCCTGTCCTTTCCTCCCTCCTATACCTTGCTAGGTATAAAAGACACATTTCCTTTCAGTTGTTCAGAAGACAGTTTCCTCCTTTAAAAATACCACATCCTAACCTCCAATGGATGTGGTTTCCCCTCTTATTCCATCTGGTGTTTCATCCACCTGCATCTCTCCTGGCAATTACTCTTTCCTTGGTTTATTTTCCTTCATTGCTCTGTGCTCTCAAATGCCTTTCTCTCCAGGTTTTAGGTGTTGTGTGTGTTTGCATTTTCATCTTGCCCCTTATCTGTAATCTGCTACAGTCTCTGTTCGTAAACAGGTGCACTGCACATGTACAGCATTAGGCTGTGTGGAAGTAAACAATTTTTATCACAGTTGTTGACTTCTCATTATGTTGCTTTCACTGTTGGAACCTGTTAGCCTCAAGAAATTCATTGCTTCCAGTCTCCTGTTCACCGCTAGACTCTGATTTGAATATTAATGCAGCTTGGCTGTAGTCAACATCTTAAATTTACCTCAGCTACTAATTTCAGCTTGGGCTTAATATCCATTTTACTGCATTTTACTTTCTAGCTGCCTCCAAGTTCATATGTTCTTCTTCTTCTTCTTCTTCTTCTTCTTCTTCTTCTTCTTCTTCTTCTTCTTCTTGGCTTTGTGCATAATAATTATTCAGGAAGGTAAAGGATGTAATCCTGGCCCAGTTTGCCTCATACTATTTCTCAACCTTGTGCCCTCCGGGTATTTTGGATTGAAAAGCATCTGACATCACAAATCAACAAAGCAAGAATGGATAACCAAGGGAAAGGGGGAAGGGAATGGAGTATAGCTGGGTCGAATCTTGAGCAGAAGCATTCTACTCTGCAATATTTAATTGCCAGCCCATCGCCTATCTCTTTTTTAAATGAATCATTTACTTCTTTCTGAAATGCATTTCATTTTATTTCAGAGGAACTAGCAAGTGAAAGCTGTAAAAGGTAAGACTGCTTCCTGTTCATATCAACAGTTGTGGAACTGTTCTCATGGCCTAGGGCCACATAGACTCTTCAGTATGACAGAACCACAAGTCATCTAATTTTTTTAAAATGGCTGTCGTCTTTAGGCGATGTCCCCCATATTGCAACAATGGGATCTACTGGACTACTAGTTTATTGCATTAGCTTTATTCCAGATTTAGTAACATTTATTGATTCAACAGCTCACACAATGATGCTCTTTTCTAAATTAAGCACACTGGCAGCTAAATACTTAAATACAGCCTAACACGTGGATTGATTTTAAAATGGTATTAAAAATATCTGTCTAACAATTCTAAGCTGCATGGTCCAAAATATGTTTTTGTTTTCTTACTCAGTCCTATTTTTGAAGAAGACACACCCTCTGTAATGGAAATAGAGATGGAAGAGCTTGATAAATGGATGAGCAGCTTAAAACGAAATAGTATGTATTGATCACATTCTACTCTTGGACCTTTTTCTTTTCCAACAAGCCCATCTCTTCCCACTGTCTTTGCCTAAGTTCTCTAAAATGCATTTAAGTCTATAATCTGAAATACTAAAATAGTAGCAGAAGATAACTGCTCTTTAAATATTGAGGGGATTGGAAAATAAATGTGTGTCCCTTTAAGATGATGTAGTTCTTATTTCAAAGCCTAAATATTTGTAGCCATTTCAATATAGCAAGTGGCTTCGTTGAGAGTGGTGTGTGTTTTAGTATTAAGGAGTGTTTTTTGGCATTAATTTGCGATATGCTTCACCACTATTGACTCATGGCTCCTAGCACTTTTTATTCACTCCCGTCTCCAGGATCATCTTACAGGCATGTTGCTATGGCCACATCGTTTCCTCCTTGCAGTCTTTTTAGGTTTGCTATCTACTCCTCCATTACCTGGAATGAAATCATTGTTTTCTCCACAAGCAGATGGCTAGTTGTGATTATTGTCCAATCTGGAAGAGAGCTGGGCATATCCAATTATTCTTAAACCTATGTCTCCTGGCTTCTTATTCCAAGCTGCATGCTTGTTTGCCTCAAACACTGTATATTAAATCAAGCTTCTTGGCACTGGGAATGTGGTATCAATATCTTATTCCAAGAGGTTCGCAAAACATAGCTGCTGGGGAAAAGAAAGACATAAAAACCAGAGAAAGGGCTGAAATACATGTAGGCACCAAGGTGCCCAGACCACAGAAAGTGCCATAAAGTCACTGCGGTCTAGTGGATAGAATAGTACAAGTGGAAACTTGGGCCCAAGGTTGCTTCCAGATGACCTGTTTATTCAGCATTCATCCTGATTGGTTTCCACAATGTTTGCGGGAAGGTTATACAATGTCAACTGCTTATTGAACATTCATCCTGAGTTGCTTGCAGGGAGATTATATGACATCTCATCAAGCAGTTGCTATCCCACAGTTTCCACTGCATTTTCCTCTTACTTTCCAATGATAAAAGTCTGTTTTTTCCTGGGGTGGGGGAGTGGGTTTGTTCTGTAAGAGCTCCACTTTAATTGTACAGCCTGAATTTGCTGACATGCCACTGAATTCCACCTGGAAAGAGTGACACTATGGAAGCACCCTAAGTTCCTGCTCAGAAAGGACTCACTAGGTGATCACGGTCAAATTGCTCCCTCAGAGCCTCAATACCCTGATAACAGAGGATCATCTCACCAAGCTGCTGAAAAGACCTTGCATACCTAGAGCCTGGTTCAAAGACTGTGCAAAAGGGGAAAACTGTGCATTATGACACAGATATTGAGTATGGCAAGTCACCTGCATCCACATCAGAACTTCCTCCCCTTTCACTCTATGCCAGTTACTTGACATTACAGGGACCTCTTCTACACTCGTATGGCTTTGGTAATCTACAGAGGATAGTAGCTATTCCCTTGAGATCTGATCTCCGTAGATTATTAGAGGTGCTCTTTGTGCAACAGGATCCAATATGTACCTTTGCAAGGTAAAGGAGTGGATTGGAATAACCTCAAGGCTATTATGGTTGCTATTGTTGTTAACGTAAAGTGAGTAATTTGCTCACTGTTCGGACTGATGAAACCCTATGCCCTACAGACATTTTTATGGGTCACAGCTTGACTTGATGTATGAATCACTAATAACTTCTGTAAGCATGTATATCATTTTTGTGCGTAGCTGTTAGCGACAAGTAGTGATATGAATCCTCCCCCCCCAAAATACCCTGTCCTGTTTGGTTTCCCCCAAATTCTTTTGGAGATAATGGGGGGGGGGGATTTATTAACCCCCTCAAAAAATCCTTCACATAGCTTAAGACTACTATTTTTTCCAATTCATGCTTCTTGAAGAAGGGACTGAAGAGTAAAGTCCCATACAACTAAACACAGCTGCCTTATGTCCAACTTGTAAGGCCTCCACGTAAGCAAATTGGTAGGCATTACATATCCATAATATGTAGACGAGGGGCCTACCCAGCGGGCCTTCAGATGTTGCTGGACTTCAGCTCCCACCATCACTCACTGTTGGCCATGCTGGCTGGGGCTGAGGGGAGCTATAGTCTAACATCCAGAGGACCACAGGTTAGCAACCCTTGCTCTGGTCTATACCTTTACAAATTTGTGCAATACTATGGAAATACTACCAACTAACGGAAACATTGGAGTGAAGAGCCCTGGTGCTTAAAGGTGTCCAATCTCCAGCACCAGATAGGAGAAGTTTATTGGCGTGAACATGGCCATCCTCCTTAGACTAGGCACCAATGCTTAGTTCACATTTAATTTGGCATCAGTGGGTTTGGCGCTCTGTCCTTTGCCTGACGCAGTAAGCTGCGGTGAGCCTGACATTATGGTACCTGGCAGAAGACACAGAGCCTGCCTTTAAAAGTGAAGCCCTGACCTTGCTAGGGGTCTTCAAAGTGGGCATGCGGCTTTGATTTGCCACTACTCAATGGGTGCTACCCAGCAACAGCATGAAAAGGACAACAGCACACAAACTCACCAGCTGGAGTAATCCAGCAGAACAACAGACGTGACATAAACAATTGTATGTTGGGCAATTTATTATTATCCCTCTTATTTTTAGCTTGTGACAAAGGCAAGGTGCTAGAGATGGGTGCTCTGTGCATATATAAATATGTATGTATAAAATAAATAAAACAAAGGTTACTATGGCTTCTGACTTATCCACAAGGGTTTTAAATGGGCTAATGGCTGCAGACATAATAATAAAAATAAAAAATGATGTCCAGGTCCTGGAGGAGTCTACAGTGCAGTCATTGCTATTCAAATTGAACAGACGTTCACAAAATTCCCCAGGCTAATAGTTTCACTGTCTCCAATCTTTTCTTAGCTGAATGTGAATATTTGCCTTCCGTGAAAGAAGAAAAAGACTGCAATGCCAGCCCAAGGTACTTGCGATTCTCCAATTACACTTCTGAAAGGGACACTGTCAGCTTCAATAGATCCAAAATTGAACAATGGTCTCTTCTTCTTTGCAGATGACCCTGAAATCTATTTTGCTTATCAACATTACTCTGTTGTTTGAGGCACAGGATAGATTTGCTAGCCCACTTCTGCCCCACCACTGAGAGATGGGGTTTTATTAGTCTCGTTGGTGTGATGGATGCGGAACTTCATTTTGTGAACTGTCCGCTGCTAATTCAATATATCTTTTTGGAAGGGATTATTCCTTAGATGGAGTTGTGTTTCTGTTCAGCTCACTGGTTCTATACATGCTGAGTGGCTAGTATAATAAGAAAATTCAACGATGTAGCTGATATATGTGTTGAAGATACATAGACATTTTGTGGTTGCATTTTAAACAGATGATTGGCCACTGTTCTAGTAAATAGGTAAAGGTAAAGGGACCCCTGACCATTAGGTCCAGTCGTGACCAACTCTGGGGTTGCAGCGCTCATCTCGCTTTATTGGCCGAGGGAGCCAGCGTACAGCTTCCGGGTCATGTGGCCATCATGACTAAGCTGCTTCTGGTGAACCAGAGCAGCGCACGGAAATGCCGTTTACCTTCCCGCCGGAGTTGTACCTATTTATCTACTTGTACTTTGACGTCCTTTCAAACTGCTAGGTTGGCAGGAGCAGGGACAGAGCAATGGGAGCTCACCCTGTCGCGGGGATTCAAACCACCGACCTTCTGATCGGCAAGTCCTAGGCTCTGGTTTAACCCACAGCGCCACCCGCGTCCCGTTCTAGTAATTGTAAACTACAAAAAAAGAAAAAGAAAATTAACACAATGAATGCACTTTCTAAAGCACTCCCCCTCCCCCAGTTTCTTCTTGAATATATTCTAGAATTTGCCTTTTGGTTGCCCCTTTACCTCTCACAAGCCACAAACATTAAGGGGAAGGGCTATAGTTCAGTGGGATAACATCTGCTTCCCATGCAGAAGTCCCTGGTTCATTCCCCAGCATTTTCAGCTAGGGCTGGGAGCATATTCTGTCTGAAACCCCAGAAAGCCACTGCTACTCGGTGTAAGACAATACTGAGCTAGAGAGACTAGTGTTCTGACTCAGGTTCCTATGCTTTCAATGTTTGTTCTTAGGGTGGCTGAAAATATCCAAATAAAATGTTGAATGGTCGCTCTTGAAAACCGGCTGTGTAAATCAGTGGTGAGCAAACTTCAGGCTTGAGGGATCTCCTTTATTTTGAGAGGAGCCATTGAGGTCCACCAACCAGAGCCAGTGCAAAATAGCAGCAGGGGACAGAGCCTGATTCAAATAGTGTTTTGTGGGAGGAGGCACAGCAATTGCCTACCGCACCTCATAAACATCTTGAGTTACTACAGATTAGGGATTCTAAACAGAAACCTCTAAAGCTAGTTTGTGGGGCTGCACTAAGCCATGGCCAAAGGAAACCAAGAAATGCTAATATTTTACAGGTGAGGAACATAGAAAGGGGGTTACTTGAAGATTTTACTTGCTATTGTTAAACCCCTGGAAGTCAGAAAGCTTTTTACTGTGACTCACACAGAGATCTGCCAGTAGATCCTAATCTACTCTTCGCCCATCCCTTCTGTAAATAAAAGAGCAGCGTGGATTTCTGGGAGGGAGGGGAGGAGAAAGAATCACTGGGACCACTAGGTGGCTCTGCTTTATTATGAATCATGGCTGGCAATAGTGTAGGCTTGTGTCCTTTATGATACGCTACTTGAAATTAGATATCTTTTGCTAAGGGAAAAGGCATAGAGAGCTTCAGGTGACAACGAACACCCCTGAGAGAATTAAAGCGTGAGATGCGAGAACAAAGGTGTCTAATCAAGTGCCCTGAGGACACTTCTGTGGACATTCCCTCCAGGGTAATTTGCTGCAGTTCAGTGTAAGCAGACAGCAGATTTTCTTCACTCAGATAGGCTGGATTGTAGCAACCAATCAGTAAGATTGGGGAAGTGGGGATCTGCCAGCAAAGGTTCTCAAACCATTACAGTCTCATCCAATTGATTCTGCGGTGGGAATGAATTTTTGGATTGTTCTGGTTTGTGGGACCTACTTTTGCATTTTACAAGAATGCGCCCCCCCTCCAAGGTTATCCAGATGCAGAATAATGACTCAGGGAAGCAAAGTTGGGTGCAACATGGTGGTTCATAAGTGTGACTTGTGATGGAAACCGTTTGACCCCCCCAGTCTTGCTGTGTGCACCAGGCTGGAATGCCCCTCCTTATCTTCTTGTTATCACCACTCAGCCCAACGGGTGAGTGAGGCATCCCAGGCCTGCTGGGAGTGGTGGCACCAAAGAAGCTGTTACAGACAGTGAAATTGTGAGGACCAAAAAGGCAGAAAGGGACCTGTGGTATAAAGAAAGCAAGGAACAGTAGATAAAGTGCAGGAAGGAAGCTGGCAGGAGAAGATCATCAGTCACTCAGCACATGAAATCAAAGACTTTGCAGACAATAGATTCTTGAAGAAAATCCCATGCTAATTACATTGCACCACAGATCCACAGAGATTGTGAGTTTTGAGCTGGCCCATAATCAATCTTGGTTTCTTCTGGTTATCGGCAAGGGAAGAGATCAGAGATTGGCAACAACAACAACAACTTCACAACAGATCAGGATATGGGGGATTTCTTTCATTGTGCCAACGTGTGTTGCATTGAGAGTGTGTAAACATTTGAATTTCAGTTCAGTCTTAACCTAATCATAACACTTTCGCAGAAAATTAGCAGCCTTTTAATTCTGTACAATACTAGGTTCTGTGTAACTCAGACATTTGAATGCTTGATGCTAGTCCGATAGTAACACGTGCTCTTTCTCATTCTATACACACCGTGTGGCAATGGAACAATCTAGGTCAGGGGTTTAATAGTTTTAAAATAAAAATGTGAAGGGCAGGGGGCCTAGGGGGGCCAAGAGGGTATATAAAGGCACCCTTGGGTGTCACACTGGGGACCCCAGGTCTAAGCAAGAATTGACCACATTTTAAAAAAACAACCACCTAATTGTGTGTGTTAGGAAAGTACAATGCTCAAATGTGGAAACACCTGCTAATTATTTTATTAAACAATGTTTACACAGTGACTGCGAATCTTGAAATCAAGAAGGCATTATATGGATTGAAGGAAGAAACAGCAAACCTTATAATTCCTGAGTTCTGGGGTGATCTGGATGTGAGTTTCCTTCACCTGAAACAGTCAAGGATGCTAATGCATTTGTCCTTTCCTGCTGCTTCTGTTCCTCATCATGATGACATCAGTTCTGCAAAGCAAAGGTCCTGGGGAAAAAATTCTGCTGTGAAATTCAGAAGGAATAGGAAGAGTACAATCCTCTTTCAGACATTTCCCAGAGCAATTCATTCCCGCCCCCCTTGATCAATCACGTTATGGTATTATTTTGTAAGGTTGCCCATTACACTAATGTTTTTTTATGTACAAAGGACACTGTGTCCTTGGTTCTGAATTTCTTTGCTCCTGTGTGTTTAAATCACAGTTCTGAAATACAATCCAAGGAACTGGCATTTAATTTTCTTTCTGGTAATGATGGTGATACCTCACACAGATTTGAACAGATGAGGGCAACAGAAACGGGCAATCATTCTATAAACGAATGTAGCATGGACATCATTTCAAACAACCAGGAGCTGTCGGAGGATTTGGGACAAGGAAATACTGCAAGATTTGAAAAGCTTGTATTGTGTCGATATGGATGATGTCATTATATAGTTGAGTCACTAGATGGTGCTGGACTGGTATCTGAAGGGAGCCAGGAGTTTCCTGTTACTGTTCTTTTTAAAAAGATATAATAAAGTTCTTTTCTAGCTTCCTAGTATGCCCTCTAAGTCTTCCATGACAGTGTTCTACTTTTGGTTTCATGTCCAAACTTCTCTTGTAAATCTTAGGAGCAGGTTTATCCACCTTGTAATTACCTCCAATGGTGCTTGCCAGTCCTTCGGAGAAAGATAGTCTCTTGTCTTTACTTTCTTGAAAGCCGTTTTAAATTGTTTTTATTATTGTTTTTAAGGCTGTAACCTAGCCTGGGACCTTAAATAAATAATGCTTCAATGGTGGGATAGTTCCTCTGAACGCTACTTGCTTAGAAGAAATGCAGAGGATTGAACATAACTTTGGACATGCCAGAGCACAAGGGGGAAAGGTGGTGTCAAGATACCTGGGGTGAATCATTTTTACCTTTCCAAATGCCTTCTGCTCCTCCCTAGCTGACAGGAGTGCTAACTTAGCCCCATGACTGTGGGTGCCATGCAGCATGCATGGCCCTGGCACTGAAATGTGTGGGCGCCCAGCCCCTTCATGGGGAATATTGTGGGTGCTTGGGCACCCAGGGCCCCAGGGAGTTGGCACCTATGCTAGCAGACATAGCATTCCTTTACCTTGAGTTTGGAAAAGGGACCTCTTGCCTTCCTCATACTGGGTCGTCATTGCGATTCTGTAGTAGCTGAGGGTTCCTTTTGCAACAGAGGACTTCAGGTGACTACCTGCGCATCTCTGTCTGGGTGGCAAGAAAAGAGAAGGACCCGATTTTGAAAAGCTTCCTTAGCTTGGAATCTATTGCTAGGTGACAACACACTGAGAGTTCCTTGATTTGTTGTTGTTGTTATATCTTGCCCTTGGTCACTCTTGACCCCAAGGTGGGTTCCAAAAGTACTGAAAACAACACATATCTTTCGTAATCATACACAAGAGGAACTGATAAAACCAATGGTCAAAGGAATTCCATAAAGCTGACAAATTCCTTGCGTTGTTCCATAAAAACTCCACCCTGAAAAGCTTAGGAAGTTAAATAAGCTTTGAACAAGTGCCACAGTAGTAGCCTAGTTCAGTAGTAGCTGAACTTCTGGAGTGAGGGCATTTCATGTTAAGTGCCCTGTTACTGAGAGAGACTCTTTTTTTAAAAAAAGATTGGCCACCTGGCATGTTTTAAAACTTCTTTGCTTTCGTTTGCTAATTTGCCCCATGTTTTTAAAGTTCAGCGTCTATTTATATTCTTTCCATTCATGTGCAAATAAGTGTAGACATTTTTTGTTAACTTGGCAGTCCTACACAGAGATGCGATATGCCAGCATTACCACTGAAAGGATACCTTTTCAGGCTCTAAATAAGTCACTACTGATGTGGGCAAAGGCTGCTCCACTTTTTTTCATATCGCATAGAATCATAGAGCGGAAGGGACTCTCGAGGGTCATCTAGTCCAGCCCCACGCAATGCAAGAATATGCAGCTGCCCCATACAGGGATTGAACCTGCAGCCTTGGCGTTGTCAGCACCTTGCTCTAACCAACTGCACTATCTAGCTATCCATTCAACAAACTATGCTTCCTGCCACTTGCCGCTGATATTCATGCAGATCGTGTATCTTGAGAATGTGTGTCTTGAGTATCCCATCATTATGGTTACTGCTTAATTTTTATATGATCAAGTGCTGGTTGGAATTAGGAAGGTATTTGTTCACAGAATGAGCTAACAAAAATATATCTGCTATTATGCCGTATGCAAGTATTTTCCTACTAGCGCAGCACATTTGAGGATGAAGGCACAGAGAACATTAAATGATTAGTGATGCAGATTCCAAAAACCTTACAAGCATGAAGCATCAGAATATCATTTCTGTATCTGTAATAATTAGTGAGAAGGCTTGCCAGTTTAGCATAATGTGTCAGTGACTGGGTTTTTTTGTAACATTAATTCTGATTATTTGAATTTCTGTTAGCGCCAGGGAATTCATGGACTTATTAAAAGTTTTGGAGTTTCTAGCAAATATTTATGGCTTTGGGGGATGTCAGGGAACTGCCATCAGTACTGGAGGGAGAGAGCAAGATCCAGAGGGATTCCAGAGAGCGTCCCGGGATTGGGAGAGGCAGCCCATCTTCTGGGGAAGAGAATCAGCGTAGCACCAGTGGAGAAGGGGGGCAGATGGGGGAAGCGGCAAGGCGGTCCCATGACTCCTTGCCGGGGACCAGCGGGGAGAGTAGGGGTCCTCCGCTGCCTACGCCCTCCTTGCGCAGAAGGCTTTTGCACAGAGAGAGTAGGAGGAGACTAGGCGTCAAAGAGCGTCTTTGCTGAAAGAAGTTTAAGAAACGCCCACTGACGGATTCTGCCAGCGATTGAGACAGCCACGGGTGAGTGGCTGTCCGGACAGAAAAGGTTCACTCAGGCAACCCAGCCAGGTGTTTGCACCAGCTTACGCACGAGCAACCCCTAGAACCACTACAGGGGATGATCAGGATTATAATTTCTAAAAGTAATTATTAGCATAAAACATTATGTTAGAACTGTAGACTCTATGTTCTGTTTACAAGAAATACCACTTTTTCTTCTTTCTTTTTTTAAAAAATAATTCTGGATATCAGATTGGAGCAATGTACATTTTGATATGAGCAATTTACCTGTCCCATAAAATTAAGGAAACATTATTCACACAAAAACCCGCCCCGTGTAATAATAGGAAACTGAGTATATGAATAATAATAAAAATTCATCTCTCCAAAATGTGTAGCTATAGAGGTTTAACTCACAGGTGTACATTATTAAATGAAAAATGCAAAAAAAAAAAAAACAACAACAACCCCGAAAAGCGTGTTGTTGAAATATAGGGATACTATCTCAGCATATTTGTTCTGTAAATAATGGCTTTATTTAAGTGAATAATCTCTCTAATTTCCCTTACAGTGCATCTGTAGAGAGAATGAATTTGTTTTTCAGTGTTTGAAGATTCACAATATAGAATACCTGCCTACAGATTTGAGGGCAATGCAAAAAAAAAAATAGAAGCTAGCAAAAAATGTTATATGGTGTTGAAAATATTAATAATCCATGGAAAATATATTATTTACTTTTCCCCTTCTTTTTTTTAACACAGCATAAAATTTTCTGCGTAGGTCATGAAATTTGTTGCAAATGGATATTCCAGAAGAGTATTTCTAAGTTTGTATAATAATAATATATCCTTCTTCTTCTTCTTTGGCGATCACTTGTAGCCGATTAAGGTTGTCTTCCATAAACACAGTTTTAACAATGAGTCCATAAGTGACTGCGCAGGCCAATTCTGGACCCACATGTCCTTCTACAGTGGGGACATTGGTGGGAGTTGATCACGGTATGGATTTGCCAAGCGTGCCTTCCTCTTAGCACATGTTTCCCTTGCGTCCTGAGTGTCTTCAGAGCCCATGACACCTTTGGTAAAGGCTGTTCTCCAATTGGAGCGCTCACAGGCAAGTGTTTCCCAATTGTTGGTGTTTATACTACTTTTTTAAAAAAAATTGCCTTGAGACAGTCTTTAAACCTCTTTTGTTGACCACCACCATTACGCTTTCCATTTTATATCCTATGCATTTTGGAATAAAGTGTTAAAATCTTGTAATATTGTCTTTACTTTTGGAATGGCTTTTTACCTTTCTACTGTTGCTCGTGTGTGCAACTTATGTTGGCATAGAGAAACTGCAGCCTGTGGATCAAATGTGGCATTGCCGGGGCTGTATTCTCCCCAAACCACCCCATCCCACCCCACAACTGACATCGTATGTGACACAGCTGTAACAAGAGGAAGCTTTCAAGTTTGCTGCAATGGTTCCTTGGCAAGTGAGGTTTGCAGCCAGCACCAATCACCAAGCCCCATGGTTATTGAATGAAAGCAACCAATCCCTGTCCAAAGTGGGGCTTGCTATCACTGATCCCCTTTGAACGGGGATTGGTTACAGTCAATCAATCCCTGCAGGTCTTGCTGTCAGCACCAATCAGCTGAATGGAGTTTATTGCAAGCCTTGAAGGAAAATGCTTTCTTTGCCTTTGCAGTATGCTATGGAATCAAATAGTACAGGGGAAAGGAAGACAGGTTTGCAGCTGCTGCTAGTCAGCAGGAAATGCTTCCTTTGCCCATGTGGTCTGAAATCAAACTGTGTAGGCATAGGAAGTGGGGCTTTCCACCTCTGCTGATCAGCAGCAGCAGCTGCAAGCTCTCTTCCCTTGCCTTTATGTCGTATGACACACAGGCAGGGAGCCCCACACTTCCGTCAAAGCAGTGGGAGTTGAAGGACCTCAGGAGTCAGGTGGGCAGATTCAATTCCTCACCCCAGCACTTTCAGGTTCACATCTTGTTGCTCTCTTGGTCTATGGGAATTAAGGAACTGTAGCTGAGGCCCTTCTTCTTCGTGCGCCTCCTTCGCATGAGCTCTGGAGGGTGGCAACATGAGAATGGGCCTTTTCTGCCGTGACTCTCCCCAGGAAGGTTTGCCTGGTGCCTTTATTATACAGTGGTACCTCGGGTTACATATGCTTCACGTTACAGACTCTGCTAACCCAGAAATAGTACCTTGGGTTAAGAACTTTGCTTCAGGATGAGAACAGAAATCGTGCTCCGGCGGCGCGGCAGCAGCAGCAGGAGGCCCCATTAGCTAAAGTGGTGCTTCAGGTTAAGAACAGTTTCAGGTTAAGAACG
The DNA here is from genome assembly GCF_964106645.2 of Podarcis pityusensis. Lineage (NCBI taxonomy): Eukaryota > Metazoa > Chordata > Lepidosauria > Squamata > Lacertidae > Podarcis > Podarcis pityusensis. The sequence continues at coordinate 37,935,507 of NC_138034.1, forward strand.
GACCTCTGGAACGAATTAAGTACTTAACCCAAAGTACCACTGTACAGTCATACCTCATGTTACGTTTTTTCATGTTGCGTCCCGCGGCGACCCGGAAGTACCAGAAAGGGTTACTTCCGGGGTTTGCCGCTCGCGCATACGCAGACATGCAAAATGACGTCACACGCATGCACAGAGGTGGTGAATTGCAACCCGCGCGTGTGCAGGCACACCGCTGCAGGTTGCGTTCCTTTCATGTTGCGAACAGGCCTCCGGAACGGATCCTGTTCGCCACCAGAGGTACCACTGTACAGTCAAACCTTGGTTTCCGCATGTTTGGCAGTTGAACGTTTTGGAAGCCGAACGCTGAAAACCCGGAAGTGAATGCTTCTGTTTTCTAACGCGCCTTGGAAGTCGAACAGCTTATGAGGCAAGTTTTTCATTCCACCCCGCCCCATTGAACTTGCTGACAGCCCTTTGATCCTCGGTTTTCGAACGCTTTGGAAGTTGAACGGACTTCTTGAACGGATTACATTCAGCAACAGAGGTTCCACTGTATACTTTTAGATGCCAGGTGAAAACGTTCCTCTTCAGCCAGGCCTCTGACTAATTACGTAATATTCTATGGCCTTTTAAATGTGTTTGTGGGAGGGTGTGTGTGTTATTATTTTGTTGTTTTCGTTTCAACTATTTATTTGTGCTTTACCTTGTATTTTTACCTTGTGAACTGCCATGAGATCTTGTGATGAAGGGTGGTATAGAAATCTAATAAGTAAATAGCTTACAAAACCTGTCTGTGTGAGCTGTGGAGTGATGGTCATGGAAAACTCCTGCTAGTCAGAAGAGACAACACTAGGCTAGGTGGAACTGCTATAAGGCAGTTTCAAGTTCTCCTTCTACTCTGGCCCCATCAGAACTGGCCCTTCCCTCAGATAGAGTGAAGCAGCTAATGTTGGGTGCCACGAAAGTGCAGCAAACAGCTAGTTATTTAATTTCATTGTATGTTTTCTAACCTCCCAGGCAGTAAAGCTTGTGGGATTTTCTGTATCAGGCGCCAAAACAACTTGGCCCAAAGTGGGTATTAGGCAACGTGACTGGGAGTGCTGTTTGGCCCACCATGGGTCCCATAGTAGGGAGCCTCGACCAAGCTACACCCGGCGGGTTTATTTGGTTGTGGGGGTTTTGTTGTTGTTGTTTTTTGCTTAAATGCAGTTGTGGGAGGAGCAAACTGTGAATTTTACTCCCACAATATTTTCACTATGCCTTTAAAGCACATTCAATGCACATTTCCTCCTCCTCCCCCCCAACGAATTAGGAGCACTGTAGTATGTTAAGGCTGTTGGGAATTGTAGCTCTGCAATGAGTAAACTACAGTTCCCAAGATTCTTTGTGCAGGGATATGCTTTAAATGTGCTTTCAGTTCCTAGTATTCATGTAGCTGTTGTCACCCTGGTGCAATGAGGAGAATAGGGACGTGGCTGGTGCTGTGGTCTAAACTACTAAGCCTCTTGGGCTTGCCGATCGGAAGGTTGGCGGTTTGAATCCCTGTGACAGAGTGAGCTCTCTTTGCGCTGTCTCAGTTCCTGCCAACCTAGCAGTTCGAAAGCACACCAGTGCAAGTAGACACCGTATTTTTCGCTCTATAGGACGCACCCGAGCATAGGATGCGCCTAGTTTTTAGAGGAGGAAAACAAGTAAAAAATATTCTGAATCAAATGTTGTATAAACTACTGTTCTGGCTTCGGGGACAGCCTTTCAAGCCTCCGCAGGGCAGCGGGGTGCCTTCACCCCGCTGCCCTGCGGAGGCTTTGCGCAGCCATCCCCAAGCTAGAACAGTGAGACGGAGCGCTGCGCAGCGCTCCGTCTCGCTGTTCTGGCTTCCGGGACAGCCTTTCAAGCCTCCTCAGGGTACTTCTCTGGCAAGAAGATAAACGACATTTCTGTGTGCTCTGGTTTCTGTCATGGTGTTCTGTTGTGCCAGAAGTGGTTCAGTCATGGTGGCCACATGACACGGAAAGCTGTCTGTGGACAAATGCCAGCTCCTTTGGCCTGAAAGCGAGCTGAGCGTCGCAACCCCATAGTCGCCTTTGACTGGACTTAACCATCCAGAGGCCCTTTACTTTTTTTTACCTTTAGTGGGAAGAATGCAAGACCTGGATCACAGAGATTTAGTTTAAAAACTGCAGTCAGGAAGCTCCCTTGGTGACCCTTCAGCAAGTGCTATCTTTCAATTAAAACTCATCGTTTGGTTGTATGGCACAATCCCATTTATGATGCCTCGAGCTCTTTGGAGGAAGGGAACATACAAATGTGGCAAATAAATATATTAAGAGGACAGGGAAAATCAGGTGTATCTTTCACTGAAATGTTGAGGAGAGGAGAAATGCATGAGTTGTCTGTGACATCCACTGATCTGCTGCATTTTATTTAAGGGACGACAGTTCAACTGCACCTTTAATTATTTTACTCCAAAAAGAATAGAAATTGTGTGCAACATCTGCTGCAGCATAAAGGCAGGCTGCTTGGCTGCCATCTGGAAGTGTTTGTAGCAACCATATTAACTGTAGCATATGTGATTTATTTATTTTTTTCTATTTACATCTCACTTCTGAAAGAAATGAATTTATTTAAATTGAGTTCTTTTTTAGTACAGTGGTACCTCGGGTTTAGTACTTAATTCGTTCCAGAGGTCCGTTCTTAACCTGAAACTGTTCTTAACCTGAAGCACCACTTTAGCTAATGGGGCCTCCTGCTGCCGCCACGCCGCCGGAGCACGATTTCTGTTCTCATCCTGAAGCAAAGTTCTTAACCTGAAGCACTATTTCTGGGTTAGCAGAGTCTGTAACCTGAAGCGTAGGTAACCTGAAGCGTATGTAACCTGAGGTACCACTGTACTCTAATCATATAAAAAGGCAATATACACACATCTCTGTCTCAATAGAAAATGCACTATGCAATACCGTAGGAGAAACTATGGAAGTCAAAGTTAAAAATATTTACAAATATATTTGTTTTGGGTGCTGGGAGACACTCTTTTGTTAGGTCTGATTGATTACTGCTAGGGATGATGCCTGAATAAACAAACAATATAGTGGAATGGCAATTCCACTTTCCAGCCTTTGGAAAGTGACAGCCTTCTAAACTAAAGGCAGGGACTGAGAAACAGAAGGCAGTTTTGCACTTTAAATTTGACAAGGAAGAGACAGGAAGAGGAAGCCAGCAGTTGATGGAAGGTCAATCTTATAGTGAGTGTTCTCCCTCTCAAAATCTGAGGCAAGTTAGCAGAAGTGCTGTGTACTAGAGGAGTACCTGTTTGCTTCCGACATGTGTTGATTATATATTTGCATATAAATATATAATATGTTCATGCATTACTCATATTACAGGCATAAGTATGTAGCATGATGAGCACTCTCAATATTTCATCCTTTTGTTATGGTCACTGCATTTACGCTGTGTACACAAGTTTTGAATGAACAGGACATTCAAAGAAAACTAAATTTAGCAGCACTACCACTGCACTACTATTAGTGCTAAGGGCTTTCAGATAAAAAAGAGATGACTTTCAGACTAGCATGAACTTCTCTACCTTTCATTCAGAAATTAAGGGCAGCTTTCTTTAGCAAACATCACTTTCCTCAGTGGCTGTGTCTGGTGTTTTGTTCCTTTAGAGTCTTAAAAGTAGAGGCCAACTGAAAAGGGCCTCTGAAAGGCATCTAAATGAGCTTTTTGTTTCAGTGTGATGAAATGTAAAATGTTAGCTAATGTGCCATATTGCTAAAAAGCCTGACATTAAGCACTGCACATCTAAACAGAAAGACTTCTGTAGATACATCGCAGGCATAAGAGGTAGAAAAGTCTGCATTAAATCTTAGAAGAAACAAAACAGAGTGATGTGTTTTGCGAAACATTTAAATTCAGTCTAAAACATAACATATCAAAAGGTCACTTACTGTAAGCAGAAGATGGTGCAATCAATAGCTGATTAGTTTTCTCGGAAACCTAAAAAACTGTGTGGTGATGGGGGGAGAAAAATCTTGCTAAAGTCAAATGTAAATGAGAAGCTTATGCTTGCAAAGGGGAGGAAAAAAAAAAGATTTAACTGCATCTTTCATTAGATGGGGCTCACCCAGGACCTGAAACTGACTAGCCGCAAGGCAATTTGGGCAGATAGATGATGCTTTTGAAGAGGCAAGTTTGCCGATTCAGGCTGAGTGGCTGCCAAGTGAAACTGACAAGAGGCTTCTCCAGATGTTACTTTGAGGCTAGTCACTTCCAGCTCTTCTTCCTTTCGCCCTCTCTTTGCAAAATGAGCTCTAGCGCATATCTCATTCAAAAAACAGGAAAAAAAAACACAGAACAGGCAAGGAAACAGCAGCATGGTGATCTTACCCTCTTTCCTTGCATCAAGGCAATCCTTGTTGCAGCAAGATTGCTTGTTGCCATCCTGGCTGCAAGCCTTGAATGAACCCTGCAGTATCTAAGCCATGGCAGGAGAATGTGTTGAACGAGACACCTGCTTCAGATATCAGTAAGGGCACTCACTTCACTGCAAGGTTCAAAAAGCAAAAGCAGCCCTGTTGGTCCATAAGAAATAGCTTCAGAATAAGCCGTTGCATACCTTCAAAGTGTCCTGATTTACCAGGGACAGTCCCGGAATTACAAAAGGCACTGGTGGAGGAAGGGGGGTGCGGTGGGTGCGGTCCGCCCCGGGTGTCATCCCTGAGGGGTGTGACATTGCTGTGGGCTAGCCCTGCTCCCGGGTGCACAGTATGTGCCCCGCTCTGGGTGCCGGAGCAGCTAGCTCCATCTCCGCTTCTGTGATGTCCCTGTTTTGTCTGCCGCCGCTGCTGCTGCTGAGCTAAGGGAGGAAGATGACCCAGGACTTGTCCTGAGTGCTGGCAGCTGTGAGGGAGCATCCCATGGCCTCTTCATGGCCGCCACTGCCAGCCTCCATCTTTGGGCAACTTGTAGCAGCTCCTGGAGTGTGGGTGAGGAGAAGAAGCAGCTGCTGGTGCCTAGACCCACGTGATGTGCTGGCTCTGAGGGGCAGGCAGAGGGCAGAGCTGCCCTGAGCTAGAAAAAAGAGGGAGTGTTAAGTTGTGGGTGAACATATCAGACGACACAGCGATTCTTCAACAGCTCTTGTTTATTCACAGGCCAGAACAGAACTGAACTGAACGGTTCAGCCAGCCTGCTTATACAGAGCTCCACTACAAGGCAACAGTAACCACTTTCTGTAACTATCCAATCTCTGAACGTCACGTTCAATCCCTTATTTGCATATGTGGACCTGAGTGAAAACTATCTACAGTATCCGCCTGCTGGCCCAGGGTGAGGACTTCAGTACATAACAGGGGGCACAGTGGAGTGTAAGGAGTCTCATTGTTGTTGTTTTTTAATGCTTTGTGCGTCCACGTCTAATCTTGACCCTTTCTAAAATGTATTTGTGTGTGTTTTTTCTTTTTGTAAATCTACCAGAGAATAAAACAAAATCAGGATTAAGGGGTTTCCTCAGGATGGTGGAGGCTGTGTGTGCTGTGTATCGTTGGTGTAGTGGTGTTGCCACTTGCCCTTCTTCTGACAGGAAATGCTCTGCGAATGAGGGGACCAAAAATGGGGGGCCGAGGAGGGTCAATGAGGGGAGGGGGAGTGAGAAAGGTCATTCATCTGAGGAATTTCGGAGGCTATGCAGTTGGGCAATCATGATTAGGACCAGGGCTGGCCTCCCCACATAAGGCAAAGTGAGATGACAGCTTCAAGTGGCAAGATCCACTGAGGAAGCAAATCCCAAGGCAGATCTTTATTTCCCCGCTGTTCCTGGTGTTGAACTTCACTCTCCTCCTTCTTCCCTGGCAGGTAGGGGGATGCCATTTTGTGGTTCACCTCAGGTGCCAAAATGTAGGACTAACCAAATACCACAAAAATGGGGTATGCTTTTGAGCTCTCTGGAATTCTTCATCAAGCTAGGTATTGGGGCAGGGAGGGAAGACAAGTGGGGGGGGGGAGTACAAAATATTAGACTGGATGTCAAAGTCATGAGGTCAGCTTGTAGACCCAATTTCAAGATGGAGATTGCAGGTTGAATAAGTCTCTCTGAGGTCCTACAGTGTGTGTGTGTGTGTGTGTGTGTGTGTGTACTGTATATGTCTTATATATGCAGCTGAAAATTGCAGAAGAGAAGCAGTATGTTTTAAGAGCATTTGTTGTGGTGGTTACTTTTTATGCCTCATAATAATCAGAGATATAGGTACTCTTGAGGAATAATCACATGGAGACACGCTAATTGGTGCTTGAGTTTTGCTGTTGCTAAGGAACCTGTGCAGTTGCTAGAGATGTATAGATGGCAAGCAGCTCTGTTCTGTAGTGTCACATTTTCTTATCTTCAGGTTGGGCACCCTTGTCTCATGCAGAATCGTAGAATTAAAGAATTGTATTGCTGGAAGGGACCACAAGGTTCATCTAGTCCAACCCCCTGCAATGCAGGAATATTTTTACCCAACGTGGGGTTTGAACTCACAATCCTGAGATTAAGAATCTCATGCTGTAACAACTGAGCTATCTAAGCAGTTTGCACAGCCAGAAACAGAGGGTCCCAGGGCAGATCCTGGGACTGGGGTGTATTGTTGTGCAGCAAACAAATGATTCAGCTGTTTGCTAATCTGATGTATAATTATCTAAAGCAGCTACTATGTCAAAGACGTAAACTCTTTAAAACTCATTAGGTATTGGCTCTAGACATTTTTAGCAACTCTAGATTAACTCAATATAAACCTTTCTCTCCTGATCAGGACTCTTTAGGGAAATAACTCTGAAATCTTTACACGAGAACCCCAAATCCATGTAGATTTTACATCAGCGTACAATGTTCCTTATATTAATTATTTCACTGATATTCCTCCACAGAGAAATGCAATGTTAGATCATACCAACTTTTCCTCAGGAGCTTAAAGAAATAAGAGGAAGCATCTTGATTTAAAATTCATGGGGGATTGCCAGGTACTGTAAAGGGCTTGGGGCAAAGGCCAATAGCACAAATTTGCATAGAATTTGCATATGCTAAGCTGTATATATAGGCCCTCAGGGCAAATTAAGATGGTGGGTGACCAGCACTGCACTTTAAAAAGGTGTTTGTGTGTTATTATTTTTTTTAAAAAAATGAAGTTAAAGGAAATGGAAAGCCACAGGACATCCAGGGTCACATGCAAAAAAATGTGGCCCTCAACCGGCCCTTAATAGTGCCCATATTTGAAAATAGACTCATTAATTCTTTATATTTCAGCAATCATTTTGTCCCTTCACAGCTGTTAAAAGTTACCTCCAGTGCTTTCCCCCCTAAAAAATGTTTAGGGGTACTTTCATTTTGACTCAAGAAAATCACCATTTTATAGTTCAAATCGGGGAAAATAACTACAGTAAACGGACAAAAGTACAAAGATTCACAAAATGTTTAGGGGTATGCATACCCCTGCGTCCCTCCAGAAAAAAGCACTATGTCCAAGCACAATGTTTTTGTAAGACAAGCTGATATTTAGGACACGGGGCCGTGAAGTGGCGTCCTCTGGGTCTTCACTTGCTTGCCTTGTCACCTTCTGACCCACCTGGTCTGGCTCCTGTGGGGTATTCTGCCTCCCCACTCCTCCCTGCCTCCATCTGAGGATGAGCCAAGGGTGTCATTCCTCAGAACCAGACATCCTGTGTTAGGTGGCCTGGACAGCTCCTGTGCTGTAGGTATTTTGGTGTGGCAGCTAGAAATTCTGTTTAAAATTAAGCATAGAGGAGAGGAAGGGGGAGAGCACAAAGCAGAGGCAACGAGACAGAAAGAGGAGTTAGGTAGTGCAATCTATTGCACTGGGATGACAGACAATATATATGATATTTTGGAATTTTATTTCTTGCGGTTGGTTTGGAGGGTTCAAACATCCCATCCAACTCCATTATATTTTACATTACCCAGATAAAATCTTCAAAATAAAGCTGTATAAAAATAGATTTGAACTGCACTTGAATGCTGTTTGCAGGTTGGGTCCTTCCTAAAGCCCAGAGTGGCAGATTTTAATGCCTGAATCACTGCAGAGGCTCAGCAATTCATTGTAGCCAGATGCTGTTATATCCTCTTTTTGTATCCTGTCTTATCTGGCAGGAAGCGCCTTTTCCTTATAGGCAGGAAGTGCCTTTTCTTTGCTATTTACTACTTATCCATATAGCAATAAGTAGCAAACGGCAATTATTGTGACTTGATAAGGTTTAAAGAGTGAAGCCTCTGCCACAGGCAAGCGGAACTGAAGTTCAGAGAAAAACCTGCAGTGCAAAATTATGGCATCTTAGAATGTTAGCCTTGAGAGCACATGTTGTCCTGGTCTCTGGCTCTGGTATATGCAGCAATGCAAGAATATGCGCCTGTTCCATACGGGGTTCAAACCTGGGGCTTTGGTATCAGCACCACGCTGGAACCAACCAAGCTTTCCAGGCTACCTGAACAATTCCAAGCTCAGTGGCCGAGCATCTGCTTTGCATGCAGAAGATTCCAGGTTCAATCTTTGGCACCTTCAGGTGGGGCTGGGAATGCCTTCTTTCAGAAACCTTGCAGAGATGCTGCCAGTCAGTGTAGGACAATACTGAGCTAGATAGACCAGTGCCCTGACTTAGGAAAGTGCCTCACGCTGGTTTCCTATTCTTTATTTTTATGATTAGCTATGTAGTTGCTCTTAGGACCCCAAACAGATTACTCAGAGAGCTGAGGAAGGTGTAGAATGGAATGGGTCACACACATAGGTGCAGTGTTTTTTTCTGGGGGTACGCAGGGGTGCGTTTATCCCTAAACATTTTGTGAATCTAAGTTTGGCCTCATTGAGGGGCAGTATTTCAATACGAATAGAAAAATGAGAGTACCCCTAAAAAATTTTTGTAAGAAAAGAAGCACAGCATAGGTGCATCATAAGCCTTTGGTTGTTGTCTCAGGGGACTTGCGCAGTGTAAATAGTCGGTGACTCCTCACAGAACACCTCGTGGAATCATAACTCGCAACTACGCGGCAGAAGAAATTGACTCCCGGTGCCTTTCTTTTTTGTTGTTGTCCCTGTTAAATTTTTAACAAGCCAGAACAATGCAAGGCCAACATCTGAAGTAACCGCAGCCACGGAATAATTATGAAAGCCATAAATAATTCATCATTTCTTAGGAAACATCCAGCGACCCTTTGGGAGAAGAAAACAACGCGGCATCTGAAAAACCCACGGCTAACGGGGCGGCTGGGGAAATGGGTCCCAAACTCAACTCCCTTGGCCGGTTCTCTTAAAACGCAGGCGAGATCATTTCTCACTGAGAATTAACCAATGCGAATGCCGCCTCTCTGAAAGGAGCACCTCCTCTCCCCTCTTGTCAGGGAATTGTAGGATCGCTGATTTTATTGACTCAGCTGTCCTAAGTGACCTGCAAGGGCAAATATATTCGTCCATGCTCTCTTGGCTGCTTTATAATTTATGAAGGATACACAACCACACTGGCTTTCGAAGCCTTCTTTCGGCTTATTTCTCCCTCCTGGTTTTCTTCATGCAGAAATCCAGATCTTGTGCCCCGTGCAAAACCCATTGAGAAGGCAGGAGGCAGTTGTAACACTCCAAGCATAACCATCACTGAAGAATTTTTTTTATTTGTTATAGGGATTTTTACCCCATCCTTCCGGGTCTAATAGAAATGAATGAAATAAAATTATATTAAACTCCCACCCTTCCTACAAGGTGCTCGGGGAGCATACAGTGGTACCTCGGGTTACATATGCTTCAGGTTACATACGTTTCAGGTTACAGACTCTGCTAACCCAGAAATAGTGCTTCAGGTTAAGAACTTTGCTTCAGGATGAGAACAGAAATTGTGCTCCGGCGGCGCAGCAGCAGCAGCAGCAGGAGGCCCCATTAGCTAAAGTGGTGCTTCAGGTTAAGAACAGTTTAAGGTTAAGTACGGACCTCCGGAACGAATTAACCCGAGGTACCACTGTATATGATTCTCATACCATTCTATTCTCACAACAGTCCTGTGGGGTAGTGATGTGCCTAAGGGCACCCAGTGAGCTCCATAACAGCAAGGGGACTTGAACCCAGGTCTCTCAAGTTTTGGTCCAGCACTAAAGCATAGAATTGTAGAATTGGAAGGGACCATGAGAGCCACCAATGCCCTGGAATGCAGGAGTCTTTTGCCCAATGTGGGGCTTGAACCCATGACTCTTAGGTTAAGAGTCTCATGCTCTACCAACCGAGCTAAGAAAGAAATCATCAAAGCTGTCCCAACATATAGAGCTGGAACCTGAGACAGCTATCTTCCTGACCATACTTGCCTATCCCTATGAAATTCAAGGCCCTCCCCTCTACCGTTCATCCTCTCCTGAATTAGCACACAGTGATGTAATAACAAACACACTGTAAAGTTATACCTTGGTTTTCAAACAGCTTAGTTCTTGAACGTTTTGGCTGCTGAACACCGCAAACTGGTTTGCGAACTATTTTAGTAAGCTGAACGTCCAGTGCGGCTTCCACAGCTTCTGTTTGGCTGCAGGAGCTTCCTGCAGCCAATCAGAAGCCACGCTTTGGTTTCCGAATGTTTTGGAAGTCAAGTGAACTTCCGGAATGGATTCCGTTCAACTTCCAAGATACGGCTGTTTTTAATTGCACTATATGCAATTGCAAGCATATCAATACTATATTGTAGGAAAGCGAATTTAAGTGAAGGAAAATCAGAACTCCTTTCACCACCATAAGGGCAAAACATTCTGATGCAGCACACACTGCCTTTCTGCAACATAGTTTATTATTACTCTTATTATTTTTAAACAGCGTGGCTTTCTTCTTTTAATGATTGTTTCTTCTTTTTATATAAAAAACAGACTTTGAAAGGCAGAAGAGTAGGGGGCATAGCTGCTCAACCCCCTTTTAATTTTTATTTGTTTGCATCCCCAAGTTCCCTTTCTCCCTGGAGGGAAAAATATATGGAGACCCCATTTCTTTCTCTAACAGGTGGGCAAGCAACTGGTAGGAACGAGCCAACCTGTCAATTTTAGTTTCTTTCGGATCCTAATTTTTGAAATCTTGAGTTTATTTTCCACATTTCAACATCACTTTGCATTTCCCCCCTTTTTCCCCTCATGAAATTCCACTATCATTTTAGTTCAAATTTATTCTAATATACACCTTTTTGCATGCAATTTCCCCTAATTTAAAGTATTTTTGTAGGGTATTTTGTATGAAATATTGGTCGTTTTATGCACACATTACTTGGTTTGAGAACTGTACTGCAAAATTTGGAGCAGTGTGAATGTCAAACACTAGCTCTGCTCTGGTTCTGAAGGTGCAAATTAGGCAGGTTCACTTTTAAATCCCTAGCAATTGGTGAGTGTATGATTTTGAGTCAGCAAATGGAAGGGAAGAATGGGTTGAGAAGCTCATGCCTTTTCCTTAAACTTGCAGCTGCCCAAGGCTGTTTTTCATTAAGTCAAACAAACAGGGAAAAGAGACTGCCTATCACACCTAGCTTGCCCCTCATCTGTTCAGTGCCCTTATCCTTAATACCTTTTTTTACAGGATATAACTCTGTTACTAAGCACATGTTGACTAGATCTCAAAGGTGAAGGGAGCCTACTGTCAAAACAACCAGACAAGCTTGCTGGTGCATAGCAGATAAACTTAGTCCACTTACTTGCATGAAGAAACCATACCTGTAGGGGAACCACCTTGACCTGAATATTGGCTGAAGGTCAAGGTTTGGATTAAAGCTGGCACTTCAAAAGTGCCCCAGGTGAGGTACACAACAGGTGATCTCATGGACTTCATATAGCAGTGTGAGGAGTTTTAGGCCCTGGTGTGAGAAAGTGGGAGTATTTACAGCTCCAGCATCTATTCATTACTTAGGACAACTAGGTATTGCATATTTCTTTTGGAACACCAATGCAGCGTGACAGGAATGATTGCAGGGAGAATGGTGGCTGAGTGGTGGTGATTAATATTTCCTGCTCCCAACAAATCTCGCCTAGAAGTGCATCCTTGACAGTTTTAAATCATTACTTTCCAGAAATGCTCCTGGCTGGAAGAAACATGGTCTTAGTACTGGGAGAACATTTGCAGGAGAGAATATATGCTCACCTGCTACCTCTGTCTTTCTGTTGTCTTTGCGAAGGAGATGGAATCCTATGTTTGCCAGTGTAAGATCTGGTTCCAACCTCAGTTTTCCCAGAATCACGAGCCACACCCTAGTTTTGCCAATGCTTAAGGTCTCTATGATCTTAATGTAGATGTATATAAATTACTTATATGCGCAGCTTAGGTCTTCATAGAATCTCTGAAGCAATTATGGTGTGATGAGCTAGAACATCGGGCCTCAAGGAGTCAACAGAAGGAGGCCTTCATACTTTTCACTTTGTCATCGCTGGACAAAATTATGTGTCATTCACCAGAAATCTTTCTGTGGGTTGGATGTGGGAAAAGACTGAGCACATTAACACACTTGCAATCTTGAAGATATAAGATTCTTGGTGCATCGCCCGAAATGGAGCTCCATAGTAATGTCCTAATTTTGATTGACTCCATTGTCAGTTATGCTACCAAAACTCCTTGTGAAGGACCTGGTAGAATAGCTGTATTGAACTATATCTCTATGGTTTTTTGGTGGGAAGAGAGGCCAGTGGTGGCTCCAAAGGAATCTTCTAGCAGCCAAGGGACTGATTCTTAGAGGATGGAAATCTAGCACACATGCATACCAGTATTTGATGAAAAACAGCTCTAAGTTGGAGCTGGTGATGAAATGCCTGTTGTGTCTTGCAGAAGAAGGACTGGTGCTGTCAGGGCAGGACTTGTCCAGGGCCTGCTGCATTCTGCAGAATGAGCAGGAGGATGCCCAAATGCCACAGGACTGACTTATCACATTTTGAAATGGGCAACGTAAGACACAGGGATAACAAAAGAGCCCTCTCCCTGGGCACCCTCTCAGTAAGGTCATTAAGATTCTAAAATTACCTTACCATACCACTGGAGGGACACTTTACAAATACAAACACATCTGGCCTACAAACCTGGAAGCCTTTAATGAGATATACAGTGGTACCCTGGGTTACACACGCTTCGGGTTATAGACTCCACTAACCCAGAAATAGTACCTCGGGTTAAGAACTTTGCTTCAGGATGAGAACAGACATCGCGCTCCGGCGGTGCAGCGGCAGCGGGAAGCCCCATTAGCTAAAGTGGTGCTTCAGGTTAAGAACAGTTTCAGGTTAAGAACAGACCTCTGGAATGAATTAAGTTCTTAACCCGAGGTACCACTGTATTGGGGGAAACATAGTGCAGTTCTGAATTACAGCAAAAATCACCAGCATCAACCTCCTCCCTTTCTATTTCTCATCATTTCTCTCTAGTTTCTTCCTGACTCTTTATTTCTCATTAAAAATGTGGTTATTCGACCCATGAATTTACCACAGGGGGAAAGAAAAGCTGTGTGTGTGTTGAGAGCATTAACAAACTATTAATTAAAAGATGCACAGACAGGGAAAGTGTCCCTTTTTATGCAACTGCTCCCTTTAAAAGAGTTTGGATTTGATATCCCGCCTTTCACTCCCTTTAAGGAGTCTCAAAGCAGCTAACATTCTCCTTTCCCTTCCTCCCCCACAACAAACACTCTGTGAGGTGAGTGGGGCTGAGAGACTTCAGAGAAGTGTGACTGACCCAAGGTCACCCAGCAGCTGCATGTGGAGGAGCGGAGACGCGAACCCGGTTCCCCAGATTACGAGACTACCGCTCTTAACCACCACACCACACTGGCTCTCAGTTTATTTATTTATTGAATGATGATCATACAGGGGTACCTCGGGTTACAGACGCTGCAGGATACAGACTCCGCTAACCCAGAAATAGTGCTTCAGGTTAAGAACTTTGCTTCAGGATGAGAACAGAAATTGGGCTCCGGCGGCGCGGCAGCAGCAGGAGGCCCCATTAGCTAAAGTGGTGCTTCAGGTTAAGAACAGTTTCAGGTTAAGAACAGACCTCCAGAACGAATTAAGTTCTTAACCCGAGGTACCACTGTATTTGTATCCCACCCTATTTCTGAATAGCTCAGGATGGCATACACACACACACACACACACACACGGTATTATCCCATTAGAAAACAAGAGCTCTTCTTTTGCCAGCATCTAATTGGGTTAAATTTGGTATAAAAATGTGGTGGGGGAAAGAATGTATTAACTTAGACATTCCTTTCAAGATGCCTTGAATGAAAGACATTCAGATGGAGAATAAATGCAGTAGTAAATAGCAAAATACAGGCAGGAAGAAAAGCTGGGTGTCAGCTCTTAATGCTTCCTTAATCTTTGAAAAATTTCTACCAGCTCTTCTGATAGTCTGTGCTAATCTGTTGAACTGGTGTGTGTGGTAAATCGTGTCCTCCCTAAAAGAGGGCACGTGTTGCGGTGAGACCTGCAGACCGACCACCTGTGTTGTGGGTGGGTAAGACTGGTCAGCCACAACACCCAATTGGTAGGTCCCTCGATGTTGGGTTCAATCTGGCCAATGGGGCACAGTCTAAATGGATCAAGGGGCCTATATATACCTAGGCACCTAACCCAGAGCTTCCTCTTTCGGCTCGTGCATTCGGAACAAGCTAACAGCGTGTCCTCTGTGCAGCCGAGAGACTTACCTTTGACGGATCGTCTTGGTGATTTCTTTCTATTATTCTTCCTTTTTTTCATTAATTCTTTTTTATTGTTCCCCTTTTTAAGTTGTCCTCTTCCCCCTTCCTCCCCCTTCTTTCTAGCGAGGCAGTATTTACAGCATTTGGCTCACCTGCGGTATACGGGTTGTGCTGTAAAGTCCATCAGAATTCAGTGCCATTTCATTTTTCTGTAAATCCCTTTATTCTAGAGACCCTTGTGCAAAGTTTGTAGTGCGCAAGGCTCTTGAGGGTTGGGCCAGGTTGCAGCCACCAAAGTCACCGGGTAGGAGGCCCGTCACATTTGACATTTTATTTTCGGTGAGCAACAAGTTAAGACTTGTTTGCTGGTCGACTTGTGAGGCGAGACTCTTTGTGGCAGCTTTTTCGATAGCCTTTTTTGGTGCACTGTGTGTGGGCAAAGTGGTGCTGGAGTCAGAACAGGGAAGGGCTCCGAGGGCTTGCTTTTGCAGGATGTTCAGCTTTCTGTTGCTGAGCTGGTGCTCATAATTCGAAATTCTAAAATGAACCAGTTGGGCAGAGGCGCCTTGATGAGGCTGCCTGCCACTGATAAGCCCGGCCCTTGTCCAGTGGAAGATGCCAAGAGATATTTGTCACTTCACCCGCCTGGGGATGGTCCCTTCCTGGTCCACAAGGATGGGTCCCTGTTAAGGAGGCATCAATTTGCTGTAGTAATGCGTAAGGTACTTGCAGCGTGTGGCCTGCTGGCCAGTGAGTTTGCACCTCATTCTTTCCGTATTGGGGCAGCTACTACCACTGCGCACTGGAGCCCGTCCGTCGAAAGGATTAAGGATCTGGGCCGCTGGAAATCTGATGCCTACAGGGGTTATGTTCGGATGTGGCACTGAGGTGCAGTTGTTAATGTTGTTTTGTTCAATCCTAGGTCTGCCTACCTTGCACGTCTGGATAGTTGGGCACAGCATTGTACACTGGGCCGGCAGGAGGACAGCAGAGTCTGGATTCAGACGCAGGCTCAGACTCCCTGACCACATGTGCCTCTCCTGGGTGTCCAGATGAGGAATGTGTTGGGAGGAGCGTCTCCCGATGGTGTGGGCAAAGGTGTCTGTGGAAGGCATGCCTACGGCAATGGTGGTGCAGCTGGGCACAATTTGCCAGAAGCTCCCAGCTTGAGCCTGCGGACCCGCATGCAGGAGGACTTGGAAGAGTTGAAGGCAGCTCTTCCTGGACTCATTTTTTTTGGTCACAGCTGTTGCAGCAATGTGTGTGGTGTGGTAGCCGATGCCCAGCTGCCACCAGGAGGGCCAGGAGGCGTGTCCAGAGCTCAGTGGCCAAGAAGGTTCTGGCCTTGGGCGGGACGGTGATCCGCCACCTGGGCATTACCTTCCATGATGCGTCCCTTTACAGGCTTGATGGGGTTCATCTGTCTGTAATTGGGAATTATTTGTGGCTGATCTCCATGTCAGCGGGGTTAAGGGATTGGTTACAGGTGTGAGTGGTTGGCGGCGAGTGTGGTCCTCGTGTGGCAGATAGGCACTGGTTCAGGTGATAGGGATGGGGGAGCGGTCTCGCCATCCCTATGTGAAGGGTATTCCGTTAAAGGAATCCAGGGACTCAACTTGGTTTGGTCAACCCCCAAGAGGGGGTTGTGCCTGTGCCTGAGTCCAGGGGGGCATCTGGGTGGTGAACATAGTCTGTTCCCGGCTTTTCGTCTACCCAGGTGTTCACCCTTGGCTGACCTATGCTGTTGCCCTGGTTCAGCACTGCCTGCAAGGGTGCAGGGAGCTAGTCGAACCAGAGCCTATGCAACCACTCACCTGTAATCAATAAAGTTATGGCCTAAATTCTGCCAAAAACCAAAACTAAAATTTGAGTCAAGTGTGACTTTATTTAGTGGGGAGGTCTCTGGGTCTGAACACGCAAATTGGGGGGGCAGAGACTCTGACATTGAGAAGAAAATTCTTATTGTTTTAGATTTGATTATTCTAGGCTTACAGCCATGTGAAAAAGCATATAGCACACTATCTCGCTGCTTTGATGTGAAGGTGTTATCAGTTACACAAGGGATGTTTATTTCTCTTTCACAAGGAATGCTGTGAATACCAGAACTTCAATTTCCTTCCTTTCCTTACATTGTCCCCCTTTCACCCCTGCAAGCAAAATGGTCATAAATGTTTCTCCACTAGTTAGCCTCCGAAAGAAACTTCCGGTACACAGCTATTTCCCCTGCTGAATTGTTAATAGACCACGTAACACCTTTGAGCAAACCTTTTTAGTATGTTAATTGAACAGTAACAGGTTCAGACATTGCCAAGCAGTCTGCAAAATGAAGATAAAGTTCATGCGTTGGAGCTTATTAGACAATACCAATATTATACAGCCATCGGCATAAATACATCTGGCAAAATTAGCATTGGACTGGGTGCTGTTTAGTGGCAAGATGTTTCCAAGTCAACATATTTTCATTTTGAGGATATGAAATATTAAGTCTTGTTTGGTATGAAGTCAAGCAATTCATTAAAAAGACATTTCAGCAAAGGACCCTTCTGTGATTTTGTTGCAAACTGCTTCAACGGTAAAACGATCCCCATAGATTGATCTGCATTTCTTTTGCTAAATGGCAGTGACCACAATCTTAAATTCACTTACCAGAAAGCAAGCCTTGTTGAACTCAGCTTCTGCATGAACATATTTTATTTGGTTTTAAAACTCATAGCCCACCCTTCATCCAAAGACCCCAGGGCAGATCATAAGAAAAAGATATAATATACAAAACAATAGGTAATCAAATATCAAGATCAATGCAATAAAAATAATCTGTTTAGAGAAAAATATGTCTTCTGGGTATGTTTCTCCAAATACATGATACGAAAAAGCAACACTTCAAGTTTTCACCTGGCATCTAAAACTAAAAAGACTTTGTATCTATAATTAATCCTGGCCATACTTACTCAGAAGCAAGTCCAGCTGAACTCAGCAGGACTTTTGAGCCAACCTTCATAGGATGGAGCTATGTACTATTTATTGGTTTATGGATAGATTTATTAAGAATCATAAACTGTTCACCTTAAAATATGGTTAATAGCTAGTACGTTGTGAGTGTTGAAAAATTATTTAGGCACTTACAACATACTTGTGATTTATAGCTTAATTTCTCAGGAGTGCAATCAATGTTTAAAGCCATATCACAGTTCTTACATTTAAATATATATATATATATATATATATATATATATATATGTATGTAAACCCTGGACTGTGGTACAAAAACCCATACACTTCAGCAAAGTACACACACTGAATATTGTGACAAGAGGTAGATTAAATATGTTTCTGAATCTAAATATTAGAGAGTTTGAAATGTTGATCTGTGTGAAAGGAGGTTTTGCGACCTCTTCATATCCCTTATGAAGAACTTATATCACAATCTTATACGCCTGGACTAGATGCCGCTATTCTGGTGGAACAGCCACTGTATCCAATGTACACTCAGCCTGGGAGGGGAAAACCATTAAATACAAAACCATTTTTTTAAAAGGCATGAAAACAACACTTGCTCTAATACTCACACTCACCAGAGCTATTGGAAACCTTTCCCACAGACTGTGCAAGAGAGGATGCCTGGCACACAGAGGGTGTCAATGAACTCACCCTGATGAGACACATTTCCAGCACACACCCTGCATTAAACCCACACAACATGCAAGGCAGCACCATAGAGTCCTCACTCCACCAGCCCCAGTGTTACAGCCAGCAGTGACCCCTCTACTACCAGTCACTAGGCATCCCACTTTACTCATCACAACCACTCTTTTATGAGCAGAACTCACACACAATGAAGAATATACAGTGGTACCTCGGGTTAAATACTTAATTCGTTCTGCAGGTCTGTTCTTAACCTGAAACTGTTCTTAACCTGAAGCACTACTTTAGCTAATGGGGCCTCCTGCTGCTGCCGTCCCGCCGGAGTACGATTTCTGTTCTCATCCTGAAGCAAAGTTCTTAACCCGAGGTACTATTTCTGGGTAAGCGGAGTCCGTAACCTTAAGCGTCTGTAACCTGAGGTACCACTGTACTCAATGCTCACACATGTCCCTCACAGAATTACCCCCCCCCCCCCGATGCTTGAGAATCGGCCCTTTCTGCAGTCCCTGGTAGGCAGCAAAAACAGCAAGTTTACTGAGACCTCAGTGACTGGTTGGCTTTATTCAGCTTGGAAGTTCTCAGGTATTTGAGGTAAACACTTCTAACTGTAAGGTCTGTAAAGGATTTAGTAAGTGTCCAATGGCTATCCTGAGCAAGTGGTATCCATAGAGGGGAACGACTGCAATAGTATCCCACATTATGACCTCTTAATGGGAAAGAAACGAGTACGCTATCACATAACTTCGCCACAAATAGATTGGCAATGAAGGCATATGGCCAATACACTAGGAAGACCAATCAACAAGCAGCAAACAATTTTGCCTATTTGCAAGTGGGGACTGTTCTGTGCTAAATTGAAGCTGAGGCACTATAGAACAGAAAACTGGACCTTCTAATGACAGCTTCTGGAGCGAAATGGCCAAACGAATGAACTAGAAAGTTGTTGGCTCATAATCTTTACATCCCAGCTACAGACTTCCCAATAGCCTTATGTAAGTTACTATTTTCTCAGCTTTACCAGCCCCTCCCCACAACTGAAATATAGATATAACATTACTGGCCTACCTTAAAGTGTTGTTGTAATAATCACAGAAATAGTGTATGTGAAGTACTTTGAACACTTGAAATAAATTATATAAATGGTAAGTAGCCTCTCATATTCCTGTTTCCTGAAGATAGAGATTTTTCAGTTTTCTTCCTGCTTTTATATGCTTAGTTTCAGGAATGGAAGCATGATGGTGTTTTTGTAATGCCTATTTCATCACAAATATACAAGTTGAGCAGGATAGCCAAGAGAGTCTAACTACATTACAATGAAGTAATGTAACTAAGGTGGGGAAACAGTTGCCTAGGGTCACCTCCAGAAGGACAAATTTGGGTGAGTGAAGGCGTGGCCAGGACCATCATTAGGGGAGCAAGGATTTAATTTGTGCTGTGTATAAATATACTGTTACTATGGGAGTGACTTGGGCAGCAGTAAATATTTGGGGGACATGACCGGCAACTGTTTCTGCCCCTGGCAAACTTGAACAGGGATGCAAAAAGTGCCCGGAAGTCATATACTGTAATATACAAATGCTATTGAAGGACTGTTAAAATATTACATCATTTCAGTGTAGACCAATGAGACAGTTCCAAGATTATAGATGAAAAGCTAAATATCAATTTACTTAATTGCTGTGGGCAGGCAATTGCTGTCGCTTGTTGCTTCTGTGCCTGCAGCCTAATGTCACAAAGCATTTTCAGCCACTGGATGCTGCTGATAGGGTAAGAGAAAGTTGTAGGCATGTGACTTTGGCCAGTTGCTGATGATTTAACAGAAGCAGCTGGTAGATTTTTTGTGCAATACCCTAATTGGTGGTAGAGCAACAGGAATAGTCTACCTGTAGAGCTGCTATCTGAATTGTCAGAAACACTATCCTTAAAGGACCACAGCTACTCCTTCTGCCCTGAGTTTTAAAAAAACTATTTATGTGCTTCTTCAGGCCATATTTAGAATTGGGAGACATAGTAGTGTTGGGGGGGGCACAGGGGCGATTGCCCCACATGCAAAATTTTAGGAGTGCAAAATTTCAACACCCAGTGCTGCCTCAATACAGCTGCACACTTCCTTCGCTGTGATGAAAACGGCTTCTCCATGCAACCCTGGAAGTGACCTCTCCAGGCAACGGAACGACTCTTCCTTTCCTATCTCTGCAGCTGCGATCTCTTGGGTGATGTGGACGCCATTAAGCAGTTGAATGAGCATGCATGCCCATCCATTTCCCTCCTTCCCACCCATCCCCTGTTTGGTTCCGGGCACTGGCAACCCATGCTTTGCCACTGGGGAGACAGGCCTGGAATAGGAAGGGAGCATAGTATTAGGAACCAGCCCCTGACATAGAAATGATGTTTGGGCACAGCTGTATGTCAAGACTCAGCTTTGCATGTTTAACAGTATGTATTTGTTTTTTTGCTTAAATACAGTTGTGGGAGGAACAGACTCTGAATTTTACTCCCACAATATTTGCCCTATGCCTTTAAAACACATTCAAAGCACATTTCCTCCCCTCCCCCAAATTCGGGGCACTGTAGTATGTTGGGAATTGTAGCTCTGTGATGAGTAAACTACAGTTCCCAGGATTTTTTGTGCAGGCATGTGCTTTAAATTTATAGTATTCATGCAGCTGTACTCAGCCTGGTGCAGTGAGAAGTTTAATTGAGCATCTGTGGCTCATTCGGCTCTCACCACTAAGCACATATTATGTTGAAATGTGGCATCAAATGAGCAAGGAGAATTTACTGTGTGGTGTGGTGTGCATGCCATTGCTAAACCCAGTTGCCTCACCTGCAACTATGTTGTTACCATGACAGGGGTCCATAGCTCAGGTGGCTCCTGTTGCTAACACTGCATGTAGAGCAGCTGAGAGCCTAGTTGAAATAAGATACCAGGTGTGCACAACACTGAGTAGGTAGGATCTACTCGCCAGTGGACAGCCATGGTTAAATTGGGTCAAACAGTATTTGCAACTGGAAGATAGACTTCCTATATAAGGGACAGCTTCCAAAAGAGCACAGAGAACCATTTCCTGGTTGCTGTAAGCTGCCTTATCTCTGACAGTGCACTGAACAAGGGTATCTGAGAATGATTGTCTCAATAGAAATGCAGATCAATGCCTTGCAGCAAATGCAACACATCAAACCATCTTGAAATGTACTGTAACTCCTTATGAAGTCTTCATGCTACCTATTTCCTTCCTCATCTATCTATTTCTATGGTGCTGTCATATAGATGTATATAAAGAGGCCACATTTTCACCTCATAGAGGCAAACAAACTGTTGAATATAATGCAATGCAGCCTGCTAATTAAATATTTAGTTTGCATAATGTTTGTATCCCTGATATATTCTGGGTTGGCATTATTTTTGAATAGAATTCAGTGATCACTCTAGTTTCACCACTGTCCCTGACTCTATGCCTCCAAATCTCCTGAAATTAGGTAGATGGAATACACTTATTATTTATTATTTTAAATCAGGGTTTTGAATTAGCATCTCTGAAGTTTACAAATCCTTAAGAGGCAGACAACACATTATTTATTGATTGCTTTTTTGAATTGCCCTCTGCTAAAAAGCGTGCCTGAGGCAAAATACAATAAAATGCTGAGAATACAAATACAAGTGGGCTTCACATTTGTTTGCAATAGCTGCCTCCCATGCTTGTCACGGGCTAACTGACAGCTTCAATATATGCTTTTTGTGTTGCTCTGTTTAGCTGGGTTATGTGCAGGCTGTTCTGTCTTTTCTTGACTTCCCTTAGAACAAGATAGTTCGTAAGTTGCCTTACAATGAAAGTGGGGTGGGCATTTCTGCAAGAATTATGAACAAAACTGTCATATTGGGTCAGACTATCTGGCTCTTCTAGACCAATATAGTCTGCTCTAGTTGGCAGCAGCTCTGTCTGAGGTATTTCTCTTCCTGAATCTTAATTTGGAGATGTCAGAATTGGGACCTTTCGGATGCATAACATTTGTGCTAGCGCTGCCAATTCCTCAGGATGTTCTATCTTTTCTTCACACCCTCTTGCAAAAAATTAGTAAGCTTTGCATAGTTTCATTAGATTTTGTAATTTTTACAGAGTGATGGGCAGGGAGATACCTCATTATTCAAATGCGGTGAGCTAGTTTCCTCAGCTTAACCAGCCATGTGCTTTGTCACAGTAGTCTAATATTTTTCCCCCATATTATTATTAAAAATAGCTGATCATTACATGTGTGTACTTCCGGGCTGCATAGTGCTCGATTGCACTTCTACCATACAATGCAAGGCATTGCAAGCCCAGGTGAGCCTCAAGACGGGCAACACGATCACTTCACTTGGAAACTGGGTGGCTAACCGCGGGACCAACACAGATCATGAGCCTTGCATACCCAGAACATATAATTTATAAGTGTTTGCAAAGTGAAGCACTCTCAGTGGAGTGGGGAGAGGGTAACAGGGGAGAAGCTTTGTCTCGGTGGCCAACTCCCTTCCTTCCGATGCTTTTATCTTCACAACAGCCCTGTGAGGTAGCAGAGACTGACAGCTGCTGACGAATCACACAGGGAAGCTTCACGACTGAAGAGGGATTTTGCATCCAGTTCGGACACCAGAGTTAAAGGTGCTGCCTTGCATCGAGCATGTCTCTGCCCTGGCAGCTAAATACACGAGCCTCGGGACCATCTCGGCAACAGGCCGTCCCTGAGGGTCCCTCACGGTCGCGTTGCCTTCTATCAGCCTCCTCCTCTCAAATATCCAAGACTTGTCCGGCGCCGAAGAGGTTAATCTCCCCCCCCACCCCGCCCGCGAAGTTTGCGGCTGCGCAGAGCGAGGCGTCTTCTCCTCCTCGACTCACCCCAGTGTCCCGGACGACACCGTTCCGCAGCATCAGCACCCCGCCCCTAGCCAACCCTGCGTAGCAACCCCTCTACGTCATTACTTCGCACCGGGAGGCGGCGGCGGCGGGTGAAGGGGGGTTGCTGTTGCCAGGCTACGGCTGGTGTCATCTTCCCGCGCCGCCGTCGACGGGCCGTCCCTTCTTTTCCTCCTCCCTCCTCCTCAGCGCTGACTGTGTGCGCTCGCGTGAGGGACAGAAAACAAGCGGCTCCCGAGCGCGACTAGGCAGCCGGACCGTCCCGTGGCTGCGCGCGCGAGCCTCTGACCCCTTTCCCCCTCCTGAAACAGAAGCGGCTCCTCGTTTGCCCCGCTCCTTTCTCCTTCTCCTCCTCACACTCCCGCCGCCGCCGCCGCCCTCGGCGGAGCGCCCGGACCCAGCGCGGAGACTCAGTCACCCACATGCCTGGGAGCGGGGCGGGAGCGGCGCTGAGCCTGGCCGTCCGGCTCCGCTTCCGCGCTGCCTCTGCCTGGCTGGGGCCCTAGCAGCGCCCTCGGCGGCAGCGACCCCCGGAGAGAGTGTATGAGAGCCAGAGCCGGGCTGGGGCCGCGGCCCGACCCACTCGCCGCCTCCCCCTCCAAGGCCGGGGGTGGCCGCGCCGGCCCCGGGGGGAAGCGGCGGGCAGCGCTGTGCTGGAGGAGGTGGAGGCGCCGACGGCTCCATGTGAAGCGACCCCGGGCTCGCTGCTGCTGCTGCTGCTGAGACCGAGGATCCCCCGGAGCCGGCGAGGACCCGTCCTGCACCTTCCAGCTGTGCGCCTCCGAGACCCCCGAGCCGACTCTCCTCCTCCGCGTCGAACTTGCTGCCCAGCCCACACCGGCCCGCCACGCCGCGGGCGAAGAAGCAGCGGTGGTCCCGGCGGCCACGCTCTCCTCTCGGCCCCACGTCTGCTACGGTCACGGCAGGAAACCCAGCCCGGCTCCGCTGATCGACCGACCTCTCTCTCGCTCCACTCTCCCTCCCGAAGTGAGTAACAACCGGTGGGACGGAAGGTGCGGTGGGTTTGTCGCTCCGATCCGCTGCAGCATCCCACCACCGGGCTCCGCGGACGGTGCACGTGGATGCCGACCCTCTCTCCTCCTCCTCCTCCGCTCCTCCCGGTTGGAACAAGGGAAAGGGGGCGGGGAGCGGGAAGGATGGGAAAAGGCAATGGGATGCTTCGGCTGTGCCCCGCGCGGCACTTGGTGGGGTGTGAAGGGCAGCCGCCGCCGCCGCTGCCCCTCGTTTCATATGCGCCTCACGTTGCCGGGTGCTCTGCACGGTCTGCTGCGCTAACTGACCCTCCCTCTTAGCCGTGGCCGAGAAATCTCTCCATCGAGGTCAGGCGGAAACGATGGGTGCATCTCGAAGGGAGCTTTAAATGGCTTTGTTGGGTAGCTTAATGAAAAGAGAAGGGCTGGAGAGAGCCAATCAAGGGACGACTTCGGACATCGTGTTTGCTCCAAGTGTTAAGACTCTTTCTCTCTTTTTCACCCCCTCTTCCGCAGCCCCCCCCCCTTTACCAGCCACAAAAAGTAGTTTTGCATACTTTTGGTCCCTCCACGAGGTATATGCCTGTTTTTCTTACAGGGACTTGATGTTGACTACTGTGAGGTACTGGGTGTATCTTCCGGTTTGGATGGTCTGAAGATAAGCAGGGCAAGGGTAGGATTCATTCAGCCTCAATTGGTCTTGAGCACTTGAAAAGTCTGAGATTTGAATACACTTTGTACATTTTTAATATGCACTGCACTTGCATTGCAAAGTTATATCAGAAATTATCTTAAGTTAGTTTTAATGCAGTTTAAGTGTGTGTGGTGCCTTAAGTTTATAACTATATATGAGTTACATTTTATTTAAGAAACCCACTCTGCCCATATTTTGAAAATCATCTTGTCGGCCTGATGTTCAAGAGCACGCTGCATAATTTTCATCTCTCTCTCTCTCTCTCTCTGTTTAATAGTAGGAGTTGTATCAGAAGACTCACTATAGTCAACACACGTGCATAAACTTTAGCTCCATATTGTTATCCACCAGTGGGTTGGTGCAAGTATTGGAATGTTTGGCTTGCCATATCTTTCGTTATGTGACTGTTGAATACAGCGTGACATACTTTTGAGTAAACATTCATAGGATTGCATTGTTACAGCATTTATTTGGTACTATTGAACTCTGTGAGGACTTCAAAATAAACATGGATTGGGTTGATATTCTGAAGTCCTAAATGAGGGGTAGGGAACTTGTGGCTCTGCAGATGCTGTTGAACTAAGAACTAACAAATTATATCATCACTGACCATTGTCCATGCTGGCTAAGGTTGATGGGAGTTCTAGCCTTATGGTGTCTGGAGAACAACCAAGGGCCTTCCTGGTAGTGGCACCCCCCCCCCTGTGGAACACCCTCCCTTCATATGTCAAGGAGATAAAGAATTACACAACTTTTAGAAGACATCTGAAGGTAGCCCTGTATTGGGAGGCTTTTAATGCTTGATGTTTTTATTATGTTTTTCGATATGCTGTAATCCGCCCAGAGCGGCTGGGGAAACCAGATGGGCGAGGTATAAATAATCTAATCAACTCCACTAAAAGTAACATTGGGGGGATTTGCATAGACAGTCACCTGCAGAATTGGCTGCACTAGAGTCACCTGATGACATTGGGCCTTATTTGGCCCAATCCTCGCATCATCTCTAGCCAGGCATAGCATGGAACAGGGTCCCCCTTCCCTTCCTTTTGCTCCTGCCTGCATGAGCAGTGGGGCTAAAGATGCAGCATTGCTGTCACAACCTGCTGCTTCATGACTAGGGTTAGGATTGGTTTGCCAGTGGAATTTAGTAGAATTTACTTCTGAGTAAACATGATTTGTATTGCTCCGTGCAGTTGCCATTTTTATACCAGAACATAAATGGAAATTGTTGTGACCATGTTTTAATAATTAGTGTAACTTGCTTTTTAAAATTACTTAGGGTGCTATCCTCTGAAGGAGTTACATTGGTTGCCCATTTTATTCTGGGCCGAATTCAAAATGCTAGTGCTAAGTGACTTGTGATCCGAATAACTGAAGGAATATCTCTCCCATATAACAGAGATGGGGAACTGTGGCCTGCCAAGTGTTGCTGGACTACAACTCTCATCATCTCATCCCAGCTAGGGCTGATGGGATTTGTAGTCTAATAGTATCTTGAGGGTCACAGGTTCTCCACCCCAGCCCTATATCATCCTGCCTATATTCAGAGGATGCCCTTCTCTGCATACCACTGGAGAGGTTTTCCTGCACTGTCACCCCACTTGTGGAATGCCCTCCTCTTGGAAGTGCAGTTGGTGCCATCACTTCTATCATTTTGGCACCAAGAACAAACTTTGTAAGTCTTGTTACATTCAGTGGAGTTGCTTATTCCCTCATAGTTTGGGTTAGGATTGTAGCCTAAGATTGCAATCCTATCCCCGTTTATTTGGGAGTAAGCCCAGTTGAATTTAATAGGACTGACTTCTGAGTAGAAATGGTTAGGACTGTGGTGTTAGTGTTTCAGTTAATGGATGGTATGTCACTCTGGTGTGTGGTTTTAATTTGTTTTATTGTTTTAATTTGTCTGCATGGTCCATTGTGTTTTATGTGATATGTATTTTGTTCCCCACACTGGCCTCCATTGAGCTGAAGGGGGCGGGCAACAAGCATTCTTAAGAAATAATAAAAATTAAATAAAATTCTGCTCTGAAATAAGTCCCATTGAATTAAACAGGACTTACTTCAAGGCCAGTTTGTATAGATTGCAGCTTTAATGTTAAATGTAACTTCAAAGTCACTAACATGAGATCACACACTTTAAAATAATTGTTGATTTGTTTTATGCATTAGGTCTTAGCTCATTTAATGCTTCCACTATTTTTCTTTCTCTTCTTTTCGGGTCTGCAGTTGGCATTGCTTTTTTCATTTACATATCTTGCAATGTGTTTTTCCAATGGAGAACTGTTGTTCACTTGGTTTTTTCCTGTTTTTGATCAAGTATGGTTCATTCTCTATCCATGTCCCTGTAACGTCCTGGCCATATTATTTTCCTTGTCCTCTTGCTGTATCAATCATTTCAATATAGTAAAGCCAGTGAAGTATCACTTTTGAATATTTTCTGCCACTTTTAAAGAGCTACACTAATGCTTATGTTTTGCACACTGTCTCACTATGTAATTGTATTGTGCAAACTCTTTGTTTAAAAATAACTACTAGTAAAACAGGTTTCTTAAGTTCCTGAGGAAGTGTAGTGGACAGTACAGTTTTAAAGGTGTTAATGCTATACTGGACTTGTACCATTTGTTGATTTTGTACTCTAGTTCACCTCTTCAATACATACAATATAACAACCTGGTGGATCATCTCATTCCGTTTATCTGTGTTTTAGTAGCACTTCTGCTGATGTGCTTAACTTCAGTCTTAGATTATGGTGCCAAAAAGCACTTCCCTGAAAGTAAATTCTATTAAAATAAATGGCACATTTAAGAGAACATACTTGGTGCATATTTATTTTTGTCCTAGAATTGGTTAGCTCACAGTCTTATACTTTTCTTAGAACATTTTAAGTTAAAAATGGCTTTAGTTCTTTATGGTCAACTTAGGCTAGCATATCCCCTTCTTTTCATTTGTGTCTTTCTAGTATCAAAACCTGTTCATTCCACAAGAAAAAGCTGAGTAAGGTAATGAACCTTTATTTCAAAAGACTGTCGGTTATAGGCAACTGAATTTTACTTAGAGGAGACTTCATGAAATTAATGGACCTAAGTTAGTCATATTCATTAATTTCAATGAGCCTGCTTTGAATATGACTAATGTGGAATGTAGCCATTGTCATTTGTGTCATCTTGTGCTCTGCCCATTCATCCTACCTTCTGATATTCGTGGCTGACAAGAAGCCATTGCTACTAGGAGATGGTGATGATGACATGTTTCTACATTCTTTGAGATTTCAAAAGAGCCATTAAATTCTGGCCTTTCCAAGTAATTTCTGTCAGTTCTTTGCCATGCCTTCTCTTCACTGTTTTTTTACTGCTTCCTTTCTAGATTTTCCCTCTCAGAAGCTACCTCATCCATTGACTTGCACTTTGTCTTTCATCTTCTTGATTCTGGATTAAGGCTAAGTATGAGTGTTGTCAGCCAAACAGTTTCACCCCAGTTACATTTGGGATGGGTTGAGCAATTACCTTCTCAGTAGGTTCAAGAAGAGTAGCAGTGTTGGCCTTTTGTGGCAAGAGCAAGAGTTCAGTGGTAGCTTGAAGACTAACGTGTTTATTGTGCCACTTTTTTTTTTTTGCAAGAGCCTACAAAATACACCTGCTGCAGCAGCCTTAATTATGGAAGGTAATGTCACACAGCTTAATATTTGGTTAGGCAACTGTCAGAATAGTCTGTTTACAATATAACTATTTGTGGAGAAGTACACAGGTTTCTTCTTGACTTTTCTCCCCTTTTGTGCCCGGTCTGACATTCATATTTCATAAGTGATTGAAAAATGGGGATTGTAACAGGGTAGAACCACATTTGCAGCTACCACTCAGTGGTTAAGAGCTGCTTCACAGGTTATAGATTCCACAATGAGGTTACTTGAAAGAGCCTCTGAAATGGTTGCCATTTCATATGGCTGATTTTGAATATCCATGTAACTAAATAGCTCAGCCATACGGAGGTAGCTTCACATAGCAAGCAGTTTGTGTGAATAGCTCACCATATAATTTTGGCAACTTTAAGCCCAACATCATAAATAGCAAAAAAAGAGTCACTTGTTTTGGCATGATTAAAACTACTGGAATCACTTGAGGAATTTGCTATGTAAACTACTTTCTTCATGGATCTGTCCATCTGTTTGTTGTGTTTGAACCCAGATTCATGGCTTGTCTTGTCCAGAGAAACCTTGAGCAGAAAATGAAGAGCAAACCTTAGAGGCAAGGCAAGGCATGAGCCCAGATTTGGAAGTAATGCTGAACCAAACCACAGCTTAGCCTTGGGTTGAAGCAGGTCCTGGGAAGGAGGGCAGGAGCAGCTGCTGTCTTTTCTCTGTGAGCCTGCACATTTGCTTATTCACACCAGGTCAAGGTTTGGCTTATCTTTGCATTAATGGGGTCTACTCTGAGTATGACTTAGCTGGATAACATCCACTATATTTTAAACTCAATTCATATATCTGTTTGTGTGGTTTATGTGTGTTTTCTGAAGTGACATTCATCTGCTTAAAGTATGAAGCTTTGTAGTTTCTGCTTACTGTTTCTGAACGTCTGCTTCTACAGCAAACAAGGGAGGTGTCCTAAAACAGCCTCACTAATATGCAGATATGTTTATAAACACTGCCTATCCTGAATGTTGAACAATGTAGGAGTTGTATAGCTAAAGTAATATGTAATCATGTAATTAAAGGCTGCACTATATCACATATGCATAAATGGGGCAAAATGAGGTTGTCTAGCTGGCTGTCTATCCCATTTCAATAACTTTCTATAGAGTGCTTAGCTTTACAACATTGCTCTGCTTTTTAAACTTGCATTGTTGAAGACATAATAGGTTCTAGGAGTTCAGGTTTTCGATGAGACCATTCTTCTAGTGTGTGAATTGAGACAGGTATAAGCAGTAAGTATATTACTGTACTTTTGTAGACCAGAGACTCCAGGTAGAAGAGATTCAGGTAGTCTTTTCAATTATTTAGGCTTGGAAATCTTGCCTTCAGATTCTTCAAGGAATGAATTCTACAGCATTAATTTTGTTCCTCTGTCAACGTTTCATATTGATTTGCTGTTGACAGATCCCTTTCACCATTCCTTTTTGTGGTATGGTTCATGTTCTCATTTTGTGATACTTCAGGTTGCAGTGCGAGAAAAGGAGCTGTGAAGAAGGATCCTAACCACTCTCAGTTCTGCTGCTCAGCCATACAGTAGCCTTTAGATCTTGGTAGGAGTATCAGGAAGAAAAGCCCCTTTCAGCTGCATTCTTAATGCAGGCAGAATATTTGGAAACCTTAGCTGACTTCAGAGTCTCTTATAAAGTAGTGATATATATTGAATGGATATGTAGCAGGAGAGTAAAATGCTCTTCTTTGTCTCTGGTTAAAACCCTTTAAAAAAATATTCCCCTCCCCTGTAAATTTGCTGAGTATACTTGTATGTAGTAAATTCCTAAACAGAAGTGATACTGAAAGTAGTACTAGACATAAAGTAGCAAAAGGGAGATAACTAAATTTTTAGAAAAGTAAACAATAGCCATCACAGAACTCGATGAGTGGCAACATAATGGTAGATGGCATTAACCTGTGATAAATGTACGAATGGAAAACCTAATTGAAAACACTGTTATTTGGATAAAGTTTTGGATTCTAAAATAATTGTTCCAACTTAAGAATGATTTTGAAATAATGTGGGAAGTTCTTTGAAAATAACTACTTAACTTTCTTGATCAATGAAAATATCATTATTGTCATGCTGAGTCCCAGCAGTAAAGGATTTGTAGGAGATAAGGTGATGGATTACACTACCCAAGTATGTGTTTTGATTTCATGGAGCTTCTTGGAGATCCTTGTAAGCTTAGCATCTCTTCCTTAATGAGAAGTTCAAGAATGGTGAGCAATCTTGTGATCTAGGACTGCAGCCCCAAGTACATGTACCACTGAAACCAGTAGGGCTTGCTTCTGAGGGATGCTGAGGGTTGCACTTCATGTAATCAAATATTGCAGGGGTAACTAAGCAAAGTTGTTTTCAAAGTCTTCACTGCATGCTTGTGGGGTGTACAAGTTTTAATTTTTTAATGGGACATTTCCCATTTCATAAATTCATAGAATCATAGAATTGTAAAGCTGGAAGCTACCCTGAGGGTCATCTAGACCAACCCCCTGCAATGCAGGATTCTTGACTAAATCATACCTGGCAGATGACCCACCCAACCTCTGCTTTAAAGCTCCAAGGAAGTTCTTGTAGAAGTCTGTTCCTCTGTCAAACAACTCTTACTGTCAGAAAGTTCCTTCTGATGTTTAGTCAGAATCTCTTTTCTTGTAACTTGAATCTATTGGTCTGGGTCCTACCCTCCAGAGCAGGACTAAACAAGCTTGCTCTATCCTCCATGCGACAGCCCTTTAGCTATTGGAAGATGGGTATCCTACCTCCTTTACCAGGCTAAACATACTCAACTCCCCAACCATTCCACGTCAAACTTGGTTTACAGACCCTATTATTATCTTGGTCATACTCTGCTTGTCAATATCCTCCTTAAATTGTGGCGCCCAGAACTAGATGCAGTTCTCCAGTTGTGGTCTTTCCAAGGCAGAATAGAGCTGTACTATGACTTCTCTTGATTGGGACATTATACTTCTGTTGATGCAGCCTAGAATAGCGTTAGCTTTAGTAACAAATAAAGGATGCAAGTTTTAAATAAATATCAGCTAAGGTTGGCATTTTCAATATTTTTAGCTTTGGTTACTAAGTACAAGTAAAGTAAACAGGCTTAATTGGATTACTCTAGGGCATCACACATTTTTAAAAATCCAAACAAAATTTTCTGATACAAATTACCCTAATCCAAGCTTTCCAGCAAACCTACGTCACTGCCTCATTGTGCAGTTGTTCTTATATTGCAGCTCATTGTGAGAAAAGTTTTATGGGGAACAATGGTTTCACTACTGCTCCTTAGGCTTATTCCAAAAACAGGGATGGGGAACCCATGGACTTCTTTATTTTGTTGGACTCCTATTCCTATCAGTCCTGGCATGGACATTGATCAGGGATCATGGCAGGGGGAAGCCAGCAACTCATGGGAGGCCACGTGTATCCCCCAGTGCTTTCCTAGAACAAAAATGTGAAACACCTTTCAATGGCATGATTTGAAACCAAATTTATTGGTCACAATCCATTCCAGAGCTAGTTACACTTAAGTCTACTGACTTTAGTGGGCTTTTGTGTTAGATTGTAGCCCCAGTCTGGCTCTGTGCAGAAGTCTGGGGTTAAGTAGAGAGCTTGACCTCTTGTGTGTAATAATGATGAAATTTGGTGTTCCATTTTTTTAGTCTACTTGTGAAATATGAAGGCCTTTTCTGTTATGTGACCTAAGATAGGTGTTTTCTACAGCTAATAGTTTGTTTTCTTTTTATGCTTACTAATTATCGTTCTGTATTTCCTGATGAGATTGAATCTCTTCCATTTCTCAAGACTTAATGAGGAGGTATTGAATATGTTACAAAGCAATGAAATACAGCTGTGGAGCTGTGGTGTTTCTGCATATTCATTGTTACGGTCTAAACCTTCTTTTGCAATCACTCTGTGCTACTTACCCAGTTACATGGACCATTTGTCTAGCCTGATGTAACTTCTCTTCAGTTAAATCTCAGGGAGATTTAAAAAATCTTTTAGCTCTAAAAACTGTATCCATATGTTGTTCTTTACTTTGCTATTCACCCAGCCGCAATGTGTGAAGCCCTGGGTGTTTTCCTGCGTTCAGAAAACTCTTCCTAATCAATGTGTGGGAAGGAGGATCCCTCTTTCTCTGCCCCAGGTGTCCTTGTATTTGATACGACATCCGCTTTTGAGTGAATTTCTACAAATATATTCCTGAAAATACACAGAGGGGAATACATGCCATTTAGACGTTGTCAGACTTGTGGAGACCAAGTGTGGTGCAGACATGATCCACTACTCACTATGCGGTTCAAAAACAGTTTTATCCTGTTTCCTGAGGGTGTGGATAAGTCTCTTCTACTTTTTATTATTATTTAGCCAGTGTGTATTTGTGGCATGCTTAGTGGCTTACTTCTGTTCTTTTTACAACTCAGGACAATGTGAGGCACTTGTTTCTCACTCTGCCATTACTTTTACAGGTATTCAAGATTTATTTTTAGCTATGTATTTTCTTTAACGTTTCCTCTTGCCTTTATAGAAGGCAAGACAAATTGTATTTATAGGCCATTTCCCCCCTCCCTTTTTCAGAAAAGGGAAAATCCAGAGCTGTCCAAGCACTTCGCTGGAGGGAAAAATATAGCCAAGACTGCTTTTAGAGCAAAGCTGGAAGCTTGCCAAGAACAGCATATGCAGTGAGATGGGAAAGGCCTGGAAGCAAAAGTTGCCTCTTTGGGGGTAAAAAAAGGCCCAGAAACTAATACTATTTAAAGTGAAACTAAGTTGGAGAATTTGTCTTTGATTAAGGTTTGATTTGTAGTTGAAGTGGATGGCAAGAGACTAAGTATTGTGGGTATGAAAGTGCGAATAAGCAGGAAATTGGTGTAAATTAGAACTAATTTGCTTTAGTTTGTGTTCATGTGACTTTTCGTTGTTGAAAAAACTGCATTTAAAAAAGGAATGCATTTGTTACTTTTGCATCTTTGTATTCTTTCAAAGCAACAGCTAGTATTTTAGTTGCCTAAGTGTGTGAGGTACCTAATGCTGAGAGTAGTGTCTTGCACAAAGCCAGCTGCTAAACTTCAGGATTATAAAAATGCAGTACCTTATAGGAAGCATCCCTGAGTGGTCACCTAAACCTGGATTTCTACTGGATCTGCTTCCTGCTTGGATGTTGCAGGAATGGTATCCTCTGTGTTGTAGTGCTATTCTTTGTAGTCAGTTAAAAAAAAAAAAAAAAAAAAGCTCAGTTGTTCACAAACAGCCATTTAAATGGCTAATTTAATTATTATTCGATTTCTGGTATAGAAGTATGGCATTTCTGTGAAGTATTAAACAGGTGGCTGAACTCGTCAATAAAACAAATCCAGCATTTTAGTAGTGTTAATGTTCTTGCAGTCCAAACTTCAACATATTATATATAGCTTTGCCATCAGAACTCTTATTGAAATTCATGTGGTGTGTCCAATATTTGCTTCCTGTTGCTGTACGTTCATGTAAACACCATTCTGGTGTGCAGTGGTACCTCGGGTTAAGTACTTAATTCGTTCTGGAGATCCGTTCTTAACCTGAAACTGTTCTTAACCTGAAGCACCACTTTAGCTAATGGGGCCTCCTGCTGCTGCCATGCCGCCGGAGCATGATTTCTGTTCTCATCCTGAAGCAAAGTTCTTAACCCGAGGTACTATTTCTGGGTTAGCGGAGTCTGTAACTTGAAGCGTATGTAACCTGAAGCCTATGTAACTCGAGGTACCACTTTATCTGAAATTCTGACTGTCCTCCTATGCAATGAAACTACTTGATAACTTCTGTAGGGGATAGCCAAGTTAGTCTCTTGCAATAGAAACAGTCTTCTGGCACCTTAAAAGTTTTTTGTGTCAAGCTTTTGTGGACCAAGAGTCCGTTTCATTAGATGAATGAAGCAGTCATGCTAGTGGGCAAGTATCCTGCGAACAAAAAGATGAAACGTCTCACTATGACACAAATCTGACATTAAAATTAATAATGCTCAGGAATCATAGGGAGAGAATTTCAGTCTTGCATAATAAATATTAATTTTTGCCATATTCCAACAGAAAAGGTTCAGAGGGAAAATTGACAGTGTGAACCTTGGTCTAAACAAACTCTGGAAATGACTAGTACACTCCCAAACATAATTGTCTCTGTTTTAAGTATGTGTACAGGATTCAATCTTGCTATATCAGTTTATCACCAGTAGCTTAAGTTCTGTATTAATTTGTGAACTGCTGCATATTGCTATGATACACCTAATGCTATTTCTCTTGCATTGTTTGATCTTCCTTTTGTTATTTATTTTGGAGGAATCTGTACCCCCTTTCACTCTGGGTATACATCATTCTTAGATGACTACTGTGCATCTGATGAGTTTCCAAAAGTTCATGCCATAAAAAAAATATTTCTCATTGTGTTGCCCTTTGACTATTTAAGGCAGCAGTCATATACTCACATATCTGGGAGACAGTGCTATTGAACTCAGAGGGACTTAGAAACTCAAAAACATAACAGAAGAAGGGAGAGAATAGCCTGAAGTGGAGGTTAGCCTCAGTCTTATAATTCTAAACAATCTGAAGGTGTAGCATTTGGATTAGTAATTGAGTGATACACATACATGTACGAAACAACCCACAGTCTGCACCTATGTTTTTGTCTTGGTGCTCAGTTTTGTTCCTACTCATTTAGAAATAAATTCAGTGGGACTTGATCCCTATTAAATGTGCATTGGACTGTGGCCTTTGTAGATCAGTTGAATCTACAGTGCAGCAAATAACTTGTTGGTTGAGACCATTTAGCTCTTCCTCTTGGTTTGTATTATTTCGTAACGTTCCATGCATGCTCCTATATTTCTCTCTCTCCCAGGCCCTGCTACATCCTGTTATTCTCCATTAATTTTCTAGATTCTGCATAGTGATTTTTTCACACATCCCTCTTATTTTTCTGTCACATCTGCCCCACCCCAATCAACCAAGAATTGATTATCAGTGTATTTACATTATGATGTATGCCTGCATAACGAATGTGAGGTTGGGAGGATAGCCTTACTATCCTGTTTAATAATAGCTTCCAGAGGGGAGCAAAAACAACACAAAGTCTTTTAGCACCTTAAAAGACTAGCAGATTTATTATGGCATACCCTTTTGAGGACTAGGCTACATGTTAGTTACATTCTGGGGAGAGCTCTTAATCCCGAGTTTAATCTTAATTCTGGGGAGTGCTCTGGTTCTTTTATAGATGACCAATGGACCATGGACCATGAACTGAGGAAAATATGCATAAGGAAAGTGTCCTAAGATCTAGGGGGAGTGGCTTTCAAAGGGTAGTTAGAAATGCATTAAAATAGAGGGTATCCTATTGGCTTATATTGTCAGTCAACAAATACAGGATGGGCAAAATCCAGAAAGCTGCCAGTGTTAAACTTAACTGGAATGAAGCAAGTTGACTCCTACCTCTTGGCCCAGTAAACAGACACCCACAACTTGGTCAAGCAGCATCATGGGTGCTGTTAGTGCGTCCCTTATCAAACGCTTGCTCCTTTTTTAGAGTCATGTAATTTTATTTACTCTGTTTCAAAAGTATACGTTGTTACTGTTGTTGGCTTTATTGACAGCTTTTGCATTTTAGCTGTGCCTTAACCTGGCTTTCTGTCACATGAACATGGCATTATTAAATGCAAGTAGTGTGTTCAACCTATATGAAAATCAAAATACTAAGCCTTGAACTTGTTTTAAGAGACGTTTCTAGAGTTTGTGGGAAAGCCAGAAATATTGCAGTTAGATGCATTCTCTGAGGCTTCTGATGTTTCATAGACTAACAAAAGGTTGCTTTATTAGTAGCTTTAATGAACAAATCGCTTTATTGGCTTAGACATACTGGTAGCTTTGTCGGTCCAAACAGCTATGAGTTCTTGTTTCAATTCACCATTGTGCTCAAGTAGTGAAGTGATAGCCATTGACCTTCTACTAAAGCACAATAAAAAGTTTTTTTGTGAAGAAGAAAAGTGCGCAAGGAGAACTGCAACACAATTCTTGGACTCCAGCTCAGCAACTTAAAAATAAAGTCTTCATAGCTCCTGTGTTCAGACAGACTCTTGTTTGGTTCCCAGCACATATACCTAAAAACACAACATTGACTCTTGAAAAGATGCCTTTCAGTGGACCAACTTGAAAGGTAGCGTAGCCTTTATCTTGATATTTCATCCACACAACGTTGTACTCTTGGATTCACAGTGCCTAGCTTACAAAACAAAATGAAACGGACTGCTGATAATAGAGTTGTTGTATTGAGTGTCTTTATCTTTTTTGTTAGTTCTGGATGATTTGTCTGAATAAATTATAATTATAATTGGAAATTAAGATGAAACTTCAGTGAAACTTCCTGTCCGTTTTTTTTTTTTTTTTTTTTTTTTAAAGATTGCATCCCTACCCCTGTTTAAGTGCCTAATGGGTAGTTTAAGGATTAGCACTGGCGTGCTTTTTCGTCAAACTATGTTGACTGCTGTCTCGGTAATGTCTATATTAGAGGGGGAAATACCTTCACACTCTAAGGGAGAAAAATGAAAAATTGCTGAAAATTAAAAGGGGTTACAGTTGTACTTAGCTTTTTAAATTTTTGTCAGTTTATGCAAATACATGTAGCTCATCCTGGTAGAGAAGATTATGTAAAGCTTTGTGGGTCTAAATGCCACATCTATGTGTGGATGAGGAAGGTGGCAAAATGTGCATTCTGGGGGCAGGAAAGGGACTTGCTCTTGATTAAACCCCTCCTGTTCCTGTGAAAAATAAGGGTGTGGGCATCCAGATACTTCTGGATCCAAAGAGTTTTCTCCAACAGCTCAAGCTGCTTGGTGTAAGACAGAATCTGTGTTCATACAAAAAGCTTAAACTGTGGTTCAACAAACCACTAGTTGTCTCTCAAATTAGTAAACAAGCAAAAGCATGGCTTGTTTTCAAATTGCTTTTGCCTTGTGCCTTTGTAGCTTGACAAGCATTTGGAATGGGGTGGACAAATAAACTATGGTTAAGCGCATTAGAAAGTCAAAGCCAAACTATGGCTTCACATCATTGTCAGAAAACAAACCATTACTAGTTTGCTGGGCTATATCAGGGTGTTCAGGCAAGCCACGTATTGATTAAGCAATCCATGGCTTAACCTTTTGAGTGAACTAGGCTGGACAAA
The DNA here is from genome assembly GCF_964106645.2 of Podarcis pityusensis. Classification (NCBI taxonomy): domain Eukaryota; kingdom Metazoa; phylum Chordata; class Lepidosauria; order Squamata; family Lacertidae; genus Podarcis; species Podarcis pityusensis. The sequence goes on from NC_138034.1 coordinate 37,973,230, forward strand.
TTCAGTGGTATTAAATTATGGATAGAGAATGGCCTGCTTTTCTTCTTCTTCTTCCCCATTGATTATGTCTTTGCCATGTTTCAGCTGAGCTGTGCCTCTAAAGTGAATAATGGTGTTCGGTGGGTTAGAAAGGAGGAAGCACAGTTATGCTGCTTCTCTTTTGCTAAGGGCAGACTCCTATAGCCCCTTTGGCCTGAGTGCTCAGCCAATCTCTGATTATGAGTTCAGTAGCAGAGCTTGATTTGAGAAGCAGCAGGAAAATGAGCAGCAGCAGGAAAATGAGCAGCAGAAAATCTGCTTCTGGATTAAATACCAGGTTCTTAATCCTAACCATTGTATTTTAGTCAAATAAGATTTCAGATTGGGCAGCCTGGAAGATAATCTGATCCTAAGCTTTATCAATCAAAACCTTAAACTTGGCCTAGTAGCATATAGGCAGCCAATTTTATTCTTTATGCAGGGCAAGATACATGCTGACTATAGGCCACCCTGCAAAATAACCTGGTGATTGCATTTTGCACTAATTGCAACTTCCAGACAAACCTTAAGGACAGACCAATAGAGACTGCATTTCAGTAATCTAGACTTGAGATGTACCAGCTATGTAAGGCGGGGGTCAGCAACCTAAGGCCCATGGGCTGGTAGCGGCCCATGAGGCTTGTCTAACCGGCCGATGGCAACCCCTGCCACCACCACACCTGCTCCTACTGGTGCGGCGCGGGGACTGACTTCCAGGTTGATGGCGCCCGTGCGCATGCACACAGGCACTCCTCCAACCTGGATGTGTACTGGAAATAGCGTGTGCACATGCATGCGGGATGGAGAAGCGCACGTGCGCATGCATACACGCTATTCCCAGTGCATTCCGGGCGCACCTCTAACCCAGAAGCACATGCTCTGGCCCATCCTCCGACGGACGGAGCCTCGACCGGCCCATCCTTCGATAAGGTTGCCGACCTCTGATGTAAGGAGATTGCAAGCACTAGTAATACCCTGGTTTGTAGTCTCTGCAAACTGTGTTTTGCTGCACCTTTATCTGCCCCACACCTGATGCCATTTCTGAAATCAGATGTAGGGCAGCTTGGTTAAGCTTAGCAAAAGTAGTATCCTAACAAAAAGAGGTTCCCTACAACCTAGAATGACTCCACTGAACTCAAGGATGCAGTGGAGACAGCAAAGTAAGCCTTTTTTGTCACAACTATTGCCATGCATTCGGTGTGATTATGTGCTCTAAGTGATGCTTGTTTGACCTCCTAGTGGGTTTTATATCGCCTAGGGGGCAGGTGGCGCTGTGGTTCGAATCTGTGCGATGGGGTGAGTTCTCGTTGCTCTGTCCCAGCTTCTGCCAACCTAGCAGTTCAAAAGCACACCAGTGCAAGTAGATAAATAAATACCACTGTGGCAGGAAGGTAAACAGCCTTTCCATGCACTCTGGCATCTGTCACGGTGTTCCGTTGTGCCAGAAGCAGTTTAGTCATGCTGGTCACATGACTCAGAAAGCTATCTGAACAAACACCAGCTCCCTCAACCTGAAGTGAAATGAGTAGTGTACCCCATAGTTGACTTTGACTGGACTTAACCATCCAGGGGTCCTTTTCCTTACCTTTTACCTTTATATCACCTGCACTCTAGCCATTGTCCAACCTGTTTCATTACCTGGAGCTCAAGGATGCAAAGGCTTAGACTGGGCTCCACTACAGCAGAGAGGGCACTAAGAAGTGATTGTGATTGTGGCCTTATGCATTCTATAACAAGTTGTGGCACCTCATACAATCAGTCCAGATCTCACCAGGAAGCGGCTTGACCATGGCAATGGGGTCATACAAACTCCCATCTATATTCAGGCCTTCATATGCCACTTGGAGCAAAGACCAGATCCAGATTATACCCTGCCCTATGTTTTGGGCCAGTAGCTACTTGAGACAGTGTCATTGTTGCCATGGAGACCATGAAGTCTTGATCAGTGAGTTAGGGTCTTCTCTTGCATGCAAAGACTGTTACAAGTGTGTAGTCAGACGTACACAGCCAGCACTCGTGTGTTCATATACACAATGCTGAGAGGTTTAGGATCTTTTGCTGGAGTGATGACATTCACTTGTTATTGATATGTGTTAACCCTCAATCTTATGCCCACAAGAAGCTCTCACACAAAGAAATAAAGAAAGTTTGGTTTATTATATGACATAGGAGTGACAGAATATAAAAAACATAAAACTTTGCTTTAGACAGCAAAGTTACAGTCTAAGCAGGTAGCAAATTACAATATACATGCATCTTAATTAAAGAGTAAAAGATTCCCTAACTATTCTAAAGGCCTACAGGAGCATGGGCATGACAATTTTGTCATAAACCCACACTAGAAGGGGGTGGGAGAGGAAAGTATACCTGTTGTTAAGGGAAAGCAGAAGTGTGCTGTGTCCCAGGGAGCGCTGTATAAGTTCTGTCCTGTTGGAACTGTGAGAGCTCACTAGCCTTTGAATCTAATGGTTTCTTAAAATACATTTTTTGCAGAGACATGCCAGTGGAGAGGTGAGGGGGTTGTGAAATGAGTGATTCCTACAATTTCCATAATCCTTTCCAGATTTTCTTGCCTATTTGTCACCTTGCTCATCTCTGGTGATCCTGTTCCTGTTTGCTTAACAAAAGAGTGAAAGACTTCTGATAGTGAGAAATTATCTGAACCTAGGCATCTCTGTCTGCGACCTGCCTTTAAATCACCTTAACATTGTGTGGATGGATCCCACTGAGGAGCTGAGTATCTTGTATTTAGCAATTCTATATTTGCATGTGTTAATCTTCAAGTCAGATGTGTGTGAATTTAAGATAATCCTGGATGCCTTTCAAGATGCTGGAGTAAGGCTTGTGTCAAGTTACCATGGAGTTCATAATGTCATATTAGTTATGTCAGTCTTATATTTATGCCATGATCTACACAGATAAACTGTATCTTAAATTGAGATTAACACACAACTCCTCACAAGTCAGGCCTTGGTGGATTGAGCGGACGAGACCAATAATGGATTCAACAGTCAAGAAGGTGGTCTCTGAGGGAAGTGCAGGGTAGATGGGGCTCATCCACCTGGGAAGGTAGCCCATCTAGGAGAAGGAAAATTCTGGTCCTAAACCTCCACTGCCTTGCAGGATATCTTCGGAAGAAGAAAAGGCTAAGGAGTAAACCCTACACAGATCAAGCGGAGTCCCTGACGGTTGGATAGCGCCTTGCATGCCTCCTTCTGGCAACTCCTGCAGCCAGGCTGGTGCAAAATGTATTGCTCTGCTTTCCTTTGGACCACATCAGCGAGGCTGAGAGGGCGGTCTTGTCGTCTGGGCAGTCCAGGACCTCCATACACACTGCCCAGGCTTGCGTCCCAGGGAGGTCACTTTGGTGCTGTTAAAGCAGTGGTCTGACTTCACTTCCAGAGGCTCACTCCATTGTCTTTGAGACAGACAGATGCCAACAACCCTTACAATGTATGATGTAGACATATCTAAGAGATCTTTCATATTGTAGAAATGAGAATTAAATTAATGTTGCTGTTCTCCCACACTACCTCATATGAGCCTATTGGAAAGAAAGTTGCTTTTGCCATCCATATTGTTATAGAACCTAAAACAAGGATTCAGAAGCCTATTCCAACTATTTCAAGTTGGCTTCCAGCTTTTCCATAGGTGTTTCCAGTTCTCATATGACAAGGAGTTATGGTTATCTGTGGTTTCCTCGTTTGTTTTGTTTTTGTGCAGGGAAGAGTGAAGCAACAGCAAAGGGTCTTCATGTGGGTATGTGCAGTTCATGCACATCCTGACTTAGTAAGGAACATGGGTGACGCTGTGGTCTAAGCCACTGAGCCGCTTGAGCTTGCTAATTGGAAGGTTGGCAGTTCGAATCTCTGTGACAGGGTGAACTCCCGTTGCTGTGTCCTAGCTTCTGCCAACCTCAGAGTTTGAAAGCAAACCAGTGCAAGTAGATAAATAGGTACTTCTGCGGCAGGAAGGTAAATGGCATTTCCATGCATTCTGGCACTTGTCACAGTCCTCCGTGCTCCAGTAGTCATGCTGGCCACATGACCCGGAAAGCTGTCTGTGGACGAACACTGGCTCCCTTGGCCTGAAAAGCGAGGGGAACGCTGCACCCCGTAGTCACCTTTGACTGGACTTAACCATCCAGGGATCCTTTACCTTACCTTTACCTTAAGTCAGGATCCAATCATGTGAATGCATCCAGTATGTGTAAATGGCCTTTCAAAAAACCGAATTATTGTTTAGAACTTTGTTCAAATTAAGATACTTTCTTGAAATATCTAGCTAGGTATTATAGATAAATCTGCATGTGTCATTTAAGTTCTTCTGTATATTGGAATTCTTCCATGATTATATCTATCTAAACAGTCACTTTGTTTACTTACTGGATGATTGCCCTATATGTGGTCTGTCACTGGCTCCATCTTTATGCATCCTGAGAATCAATAGTACATTAAGGAAACTGACATGAGATGAGTGGGGGAGCACATAAATAATGAATAACAACCTTTACTGCTAGTGTTTCATTCCTGTTAAAGGCAGTACAAGTTTCCCTGAATTATCTATGCATTTCATATCACATGCTAATTCGAAATGATTATACCCGCATTTAACTAATTATAATCAAAAGCTGTTTCTTTGTTTCACTATATCAAATTCCCTACTATAAGAAAAATAAAGCTTAAATTAGATCTATTGTGTTCAAAATGAGAGCATTGTTCTATGCTGCTCACTACTTTGAGTAAGGGGTAATTTCCAGGTCAGTTTCCTTGGAAGGGAGAGGATTCTGACACTTAAATGTTTCTGTAATAACTTAAAAATATGCAGGATGATCAGGTGGGCACACAAGCAGACCCATACCAATCCCAAGGCAACAGCAGCAGCGCTGAGATCCAAAAACATAGAACTGCTTTAGTCTTCTCTGGCCAAAAACAAATTAGACCTTTAGGACCCCACCCTGTATGGACTTCAGATATCTTCCACTCTGTGGGTGAGGGGAAACAGGCTATACTGATGGGGCAATAGTGGTAATTGTGATGAATAACAGATGCTTTTTTTAAAATAGCAGTCTATATAAAAACTTTGTAAAAGATGGCTATTTCTTTGCTTGGCACAACAGTAGGGCATAGCTGTAATCATCTTTATTAGAACTCTGCCTCTTGAGATTCATTGAAAGGGAGATGGAGGAGGAGCAGAAGGAGGACAGGAAGTCTTACTTGGTTCTATGAGATGTTTCATCTTGAGATGCAATTTTATACTAGGAAAGACATCGGGAAATTATTAGGGTAAGGTTGCTCGGTGCACTCTAATACAGTATGTATTAATTTTTTTCATCCTGTGATTCCCTATCTTGCATATTGGTGGCAAGCAAACATACATCAGCAATAACACTTCCTTTATGAGCTCAGAAATGTGACTAGGCAAGACGGCAGCTGATTTTTAGAAGTTGGCTTATTTCAGGCCGTCTGAGAGATTTCACCTGATATTACTTTACATTTTCCCTATAATGTTTTTTCCTGATGAATAGCTGTGTAGAATCAGCGCAGGAAGAGCAAAGTCCTTGGCAATACCAGCTCAATTGCATCTGCAGATGAGGATTTAAAATTCTATGCAGCAGACAGTACCTCCAGCAGGCGAGTAAAAGGTTACTGCATTATTTGCTTGTTTGCATGCAGAGTCTTTCTCCACAAAGGCTTTTTATTCAATTTGCATTGGTTGCTTGAATTTTAATATTACTGGAAAATGATTTAATAGAAATGTGAATATCGAAAGGGCAGAACAAGGTTGAAGGAAGAGGCAGTACTGTCTCAATATAGCTGTAAACCAGGGCTGGAGGAAGAGGGGAGGAGACAGAGCAAATATAGCTTTTGATGCAGAGCGAAAACAAGAAGTTTTGCTTGAATATGTGCGCTTAAGCTGCTGTCATGCCACTTGCTTTTTCTTAACCATTTGATAAAAGGGATTTTATAGACAACTGCTGATAGCTCTATCAATGTAAGTGACAATTATTTCAAGGCAGATTATCCTGTAATCAGGTTGAGCATCTGTGTTAACGTGAGCTCTCTCTCTCTCTCTTTTCAAATACTCTAGTGCATGCTGCAGTAAGACAGATAAATGCACTGCTTTTAATACCTGAAAGACCAGCATGTCATCTACTGATATATAGCACTTGCAATTAGTACTGCTTTGGAAGCATCTGCAAGCTTTATATGTTTTATATTTGTTTGGGCTTTTTTTTTTGTTTTTTACATTGAGGATCAATTAAACAAGGGAAATTAGAAATACAGCAGTGTTATTGAGGAAAAGTTATTTTATTTAAATATTGAAACATTAACTTTGGGAGACAAAGACAAGGCAAATGATTTTATTTAGTTCCTTTCTCTCCCCCCCCCATAACCCCCACTTGTCTGAATCAATTTGCAAACTTTCCCCCTCTGAGGTAGCTATCCAATAAGTTAATTCCATGTTTCCTTTACTAAAACCCTTTGCCTGTTATGTTTTCCATTGCTTTGGCTCTGTTTTTAGCTGAAATTTGTTCCCCGTTCTGTTACTTGTTGGGTTGGTATGTATAAGTTTTTAATGGTGTTAGCCTTTTCTCCAGAGTTGTATTTTCATAAGACAGCTTTCTGCACTTTCCTCTTAGGTTTGTTAGGCTGAAGTGGGGTGTATATTTAACATAGGGAAAATGACAAAGTTTGGCAGTAAAGAAAATACATTAATCTAAGTGAAATTGGCAGGTACCCTGAACGTTAGAGTCTTAAAAGGTCGGGAGCTCTGACTGGCAAATCAGATTCCAGCCAGTAATCTCTACACTGTTGTTACTCTCAGCAATGCAGCAACAGTACTTTTTCAGATATTGAGCGGATCTTGAATAGTGATCATGTGAACACAGAGGGGTGTGGCTATTTTCTGTTGGCTGTTGGAAGACTGCGTGTTCAAAGTGGGAACAGGTTGGATAGAGGCTATCAAAGCAGACCTGAAGTGCTACAGAGAAACAAACTGTAGTCAGTGTGCAGTGTCTGTTACTTTAAGTTCATGGCTTTCTTGCAAAACAGTGGAGAGCATCAAAGCAGCTTGTCTTGCGAAAGTGTAGCTGGAAAGAGGCACTTTAAGATTGCGAGCTTTGCTTGGCAATAAAGACAGTGACTACTAGCATTAGCTTCGGAAAAAAACACCATTGTTTTATTTTTATCAGTATTAATTTTTGCCAGGGAGCTGCAGAATGAGGCAGTCAGCCAATTTTGATTGTGTGTGGGCCAGTACCAGTACTGATTTCTTAAGGAATAAACTCATCTGATGAGCAAGTCAATGTGTGGCTGTGGCTGCAGCATTATTTCTTCTTTAATGAAGAGGCTGGGCCGTTCGACCTGCTGTTCCGATCTCCTATCTTGCAGCCATACATCAGACCAGTTGCAGAGACTATCCATCGAATGTCCCAATCAGCCAAAGAAGGTAACTATACAGCTTTATTAAAAATATTTCCTTTAAAATAGATGCAATGTGGACCTAAAATAAGACACATTTTAAAATGTTTTTAGTTTTTTTTTGACCTTGCAGCAGCTATCCAATATCATTTTGCCATCATCAGGTTGTGTAGCAATAGAAATGTGCTGCAGTAATTGATTTTGTAATAGGATCAGGTGATTTACTGGCTGCACTGACAACCACTTGCTTGCTCTGAATTGTGGAACACTCTAATGGATGTTTGTGACTGCAGCTTGGAGTTGCTCTAAAAGTGCTGGATGTTCAGAAACAGTTTCTCGTTTGAATAAGAACTGCTTAACTTCTTCCCACACCAGTGCTCCTGCATTTATAAAATAAGTATGTTTCTGCTCAAATTACAGTAGTATTTTCCAGTTTTGTGACCTGTGATGTTTCAATATAATGTGCAATTGTGAAGTAATTGAAGAACATGACTGATATATGCAAACCATATATATGGTTTTACTTTTGTAATTTTGCACTCTCTTCCCATTCTACAAGTTGATACATAGTAAAACTAACTTCCCTATGCATTCATATATCAAATTTAGTAGATCTGAAGAGTCAGCCTTATCCAGATATCTCTCAGAGCACCAGAAACACAGCCCCATTCTTCTATGCTTACAGATCAAAACTAGTATCTAAAGAGCTGCTTTAGGTACACTCAGAGGTGTGGATCAGCCCAATGGAATGTCTTTCTGCTTTCCTTTGAGTAGCAAACTCCTATGCTATATTGCAAAGGATTGTCATGTGGCATGGCAACCTGATGTTTTTTTTAAAAAATGACCAAACCTTCTCAATGGGTGAAACTAGGTGAGCAGTTATTAGGATCCAAGCCACACAGCGCTTAGAGGATGACCTGACCATGGACAAATACTTTGCAGGATGTGGCCTGTTGTTCCCCAGTACAAGGGCTGCACTTGTCAGATTGCTCTGTAGTTTGCATTCATATGCTCCAGTCTCAACAAGAGCCATTTTCCTGGTAGTTTGTTGTCTCCCCACACCCCTTGAAGTTTGGTTAAAGCTGCAGGCTCTCAGCAGGATCAGATCAACACTTGTCAGTGGCACTGTTTATTATGTTAATTAATTTTACTAGTGATCAAGATATAAATTGACTTCAAGGGTGTGATCCAGAAAGGCCCTTGAGGCATGCAAATGCTTGAATGCATACACTGAGGTTTGTTTCCCTGTGTGTTTATTGAAGCTGTTCATTGTCCTGTTTCAGGGCATTTCTGAACTCACTACAAGTTTTGTTGTTTCCTTGTCTGGCAGAACTGGTGGCTGCCTTAGAAATGAAAGGCTTAGACCATGGGTAGGCAAACTAAGGCCCGGAGCCGGAGCCGGCCCAATCGCCTTCTAAATCTGGCCCGCAGAAGGTCCGGGAATCAGCGTGTTTTTACATGTGTAGAATGTGTCCTTTTATTTAAAATGCATCAATGGGTTATTTGTGGGGCATAGGAATTCGTTCACCCCCCCCAATATAGTCTGGCCCCCCACAAGGTCTGAGGGACAGAGGACCGGCCCCCTGCTGAAAAAGTTTGCTGACCCCTGGCTTATATACCCTGAAGTGTGTGGGTGGAACTCAGCTTTTTGGACTAGGGCCTAAATCACATGGTCATATATTGTGATAATTTTAATTCCTGCATTGCAGGGGATGGACTAGATGACTCTTGGGTAACTCCCAACCCTAAAATTCTGTGATTCTATGTTATCATCCAGTGCTTGGTACAGAAATATAAGACTGAATTCTATGTATGGGACAGAGGGACAGGTAACTTGATACTGAATACTTAGCCCAGGGCAGTCCAAATTTTCATACCAAGTGGGCTGCAGGGTGCGGGCCTCACACTGCCCTCCTGCACAGAGAGAGGGAGGAAACTAAGCCAAAATTTGATCCCCTCCCAGTTCTCCTGCTGTTTTCCCAAGGCTGGCTAAGCAAGGCTCTAGGCGCTGGCAGGGTCCTAGATTCCTCCCACCTCCTTCCCAAGACTGCTAAAGTGCTAACTAGGCTTTGGGAAGGAGGTAGGAGCCCTCATGCCTCCTTCCCAAAGTTCCAGTGGCTCACTTACCTGGCTTTGGGAAGATGACACCCTCCCTGCCCCCAGTTTGAAGGGTCATATGTTGGTTAATTATCCAAGGGCCTGGGAGAAGAGGAATGTTTTTGCTTGGTGTCTAAGGATATGTAAGGATATGTAAGGTGCAAGGTGAGCCTCCGTGGAGAGAGCATTCCACAGTTAAAACTTTGTACCTCCAAATGAGAAATATTGAAATCGTGGGGCAAAATCCAATGTTGTGTGAATACTGTTCTGTTTGCATACTGAACTGCCTCTCACTAAATTTGCTGTGAAGGGTGGTTCCTCCCCCCTTCCCCGCCTTCCAGGTTTTAGGGGCTGTATCTGTAAAGGAGAGGAAAAGACAGTGAAGCCCCATTGTGTGAATGTACAGTGGTACCTCGGGTTAAGTACTTAATTCGTTCCGGAGGTCCGTTCTTAACCTGAAACTGTTCTGAACCTGAAGCACCACTTTAGCTAATGGGGCCTCCTGCTGCTGCTGTGCTGCCGGAGCACGATTTCTGTTCTCATCCTGAAGCAAAGTTCTTAACCTGAAGCACTATTTCTGGGTTAGCGGAGTCTGTAACTTGAAGCGTATGTAACCTGAAGCCTATGTAACTCGAGGTACCACCATATGTGCTACTTGCACATGAATGCCATTAGATTTCATTCATGGTAACATGAATTTTTCTCCCATCAATAGTGGGACATCGTAAGTTCTCTATGATATTGAAAGCAGAATTGTTTCATGTTAACCTTTATTATATCATTTGACTTTCATTTCATAATGGATTTTTTATTTTTAGAGTTCCCATGAATCAAATATTTAATTGTTACAAAAATGTATTGATTCACTTATCCAGTGTTAAAATGTTTGATTGATTAATTAAATTGGTTTATGCTTTCAGGCTGTTCATTTTCATAAGATACATAGTTTATATTTACTATTTTGCTAAATGTACTTTTTATTCCTTCTAACAACGAGTTATTTAGGCAACAGACAAAAACGTTCCTCAGTAACCAGGTTTGGGGCTGATTAAACCATCAGTGGTCTTTTAAATATGTTTGTGGGAGGGGGTTTGTTGGTTGTTGTTATGATATGTATGTTGTGTTTTCATTTAGTATTTTTATGCTGTAAACCACCCTGTGATCTTTGGATGAAGGGGGGTATACAAATTTAATAAATGATAGTCATAGTTATAAAATCCATTAATTTTTAAGAGGAACTATTTCATTACATTGTTATGAATGAATAAAAATTGCAGTCTTTTTAGATTATTTGCACAATTGAATGTCTTAAGAAAGCAACTCTTACTTTTCTTTTTGTATGATTGGGGATGAATTTTGGAGTGTTAAGTTAGTTCAGTGTGGGGAAAAATCATCCAGACCTCTTTTGTTTGTACCTTTCCTAGCCTTGAGATAACTGGTTTGTATAAATAGTTCTGTAGTCGGGCCTTGGAAAACATGTAGGTGGCATTTACAATCCGAGCAGTGCATTCTAACTAGTGTCCAAGGATATGCAACAAAAGAAAAAAGATTATTTTAAAAAAATAATCTGATTCATGCATTTCTCTTTCCCAGCATTATGTTGCATGCTACTGACTTCCCCTTTGTTGAACTTCATGTTTGGGTAAAAATTTGAATATAGGTTTTCCTCATCCCAGGTCAACTTGTTATCTATTGCACAAGCCCTTTGTAATACCCATTTTAATTATCACAGTAACAAGGGGAGGCTGCTCTTGTACTCAAATCCTGCTTGTGGGTTCTCACAAGCATCTAGTTGGCCACTGTAAGAATAAGATGTTGGATCAGATGGGTCTTCTTATGTTCTTATTTGAAGGAGCAAATATCCCCAAGGCAATTGGATATACATTACACATATTCCATCTAGAGAGAGGTGTTCTTGGTGGTTGCCCCTCAATGATAGAATTCCTTGTACAAGAGCTCAAACTAGACTTAAGTTATTTGTACGTGGGTCCCATTGAAATGAATGAGAAAAGTTAGTCATGACTTGGTTCCTATTTATCAGGCTTCCTCAAACTCAGCCTACAACTCTCATGATTCCTAGCTAGCAGGACCAGTGGTCAGGGATGATGGGAATTGTAGTCTCAAAACACCTGGAGGGCTGAGTTTGAGGAAGCCTGCTATTAATCAACAGGACTTGGATGCAGTTATTTAAGCTGCAGTGTTACGTAGCCTTTCATGGGAGTAAGGTTCATTTAACTCAATGGAACTTAATTATGAGTTGACATGTATAGGATTGTACAGTTCGTCTGAAATCAGCCTACCAATTTCAAGCCTGTGCATCTTTCAGAAGCATTATAAGGTTTATCCTTATCATCTGGCTACCCGACTTAGGATCTTTTTGCTCTTTTCAGAAAACTGAGCATCTGTTAGGAATCCAGCTATAAATAATTTAGAATACTTAGTGTACTTTAATTTTATTAGTCTTTTGTACATTTTGGTAGAGCAGAAAATGAACAAAAAATTAAAATTATTTTGACTTGTCCTAAAAGTAGAAATTCATTTATTTAAATTGTGTGGGTTTTGCTCATTGTATTACTTAGGGAAAGCAGTTTAATGTGTTGAGAATGTTTAGGGTAGTAATTTCCAAGTTCTGCATGAGATAACTGCTAATGAATTGTGAGCCGAAATCCCTTACCCCACAGATGAATTGACTTTCGTGTATGTGTACGTGATTCACAGCTCTAGCCTTTTCTTCTAGTCACTCTTCTGAGAAGAGGGAATTCTTCCATATGTCCTCATTGATGTGATTAAGCTGTTTTGCTTCTGATGCACACATAGAAAAAGTTTCTGGTCTCAGAAAAGCATGGCCAGAACTCTCATAGGAAAAGGGGGAAAGCTGCTTTAGCACACTTAGCATAAAGAAAACTTTTTCAGGTGTAAGAGAAACATGTCTTTAGTTTTTAACGTGGTGTGTGGGGGGGGAATGTGCTTTAGTTAGCTGGGTAACATTGGTTTGGGATTACCACTAGATAATCGCTAGAAAGCTCTGCTGTTGAAAGGGAATTTGTCAACATTTTGATAAATGGTTTATTGAGAAACAAGCTGTTTTATGAGATAAAAGAGCAACAATATTTTGTTTCTCTGATGAAGCTACAGTATCAATAAATGTGCCTTCTTAATTTTTTTAAAGGTTACAGTTAATAGACATTTTACTGATGCTCAGATTTCTGTTTGCTACAATCTCCAAAATTTACTAAGAACTGCCATACTATATTCATAGTGAATAAATGCTAATGACATCATCACAGTGATGTCATATGTTCGCGCGCGCACACACACACACACACACACTATACTAAACACACTGCACAATATATGTAAATAAATATGTACCTATTAGCTAACGTCGCCCAGCTAATGTCTTCAGAGAATTTGCCCTCTGACTTAAGTTGGTACCTCATTCCTGATATAACTTGCCTTTGACTGCTCTCCCTCTCTCATTGACATTTTTCAGCCCACTCAATGGATATGGCGATCCTTGATTGTCATGTAAATGTTCAACAGCCTTGAGATCCTAAATCACTGAGTAATAATCAGTCTTTTGTCTGGTTCATTATATTTTCTGCAGAATTCCTCATCATATTTAAAATAAGTTTCATTAAATATTGTGTTGTGCTTTGAGATGGTGTACATGTAGCTGGCTGGTTGATACCATGTTTCAGCTCTAAATCAGTGCCCTGGTCCTTTGATCTCGTTGTGTATAGCTTTGATTTTGAACAGCCTATTCTGTTCTGTTTATATCTAATTTGCAGTCAAACCTAATTTATGTAAGTTTCTCTGAGGAATGATTAAGCATTTAAATTATCAGACATGTGTTAAAGGAAATATTGTCTCTATTCAGCCATATGGGAATTGTGAGGAGACGTGGTTAACTGAGAAAACAGACCACTGGAAAAATTGTCTTCCAAGTCAGTGATGATATTTGGCATTTATTTCATATACTGTAGTGCAGTTCAAGTTTTCAGAGTACTTCACATACAGTAAGCCTTCAACTTACACAGGGGTTACGTTCCGGGGATCACGTTTAAAGCCAAAGTTACGTATAATCAAAACACATTGGGTTCAATGGCAAGTGGGATTTCCAAAGTAATTTCCTTGGAATTCCACTTCCTTTTAGTTTTTTTTTATTTGTTTATTGCCACTTGTGTAAAGCTGAATGCACACAAGTTAAATATGCATAAACTGCAGACTTTATGTATATTATCTTGGTAATCTTTACAACAGGCCTCCAAGGTCAGTAGTATTTATTCTGTATTATGAAACGAGTGGTAGTTGAGAGGGCTGGGATAGAATGGGGCCACTTTCTGTAACATGAATATGGCTTCCTCACTAGACAGCAGCAAACGTTTGTCTTCCATCTGCCCTTTTAACATGTGCTATATCTATATCTAATTTATACATATACACTTGCATACGTGGAGAGAGATCTCAGTTGTCCCATGTGACACCAGAATGCATCCTTTGTACTGTTTAACTGAGCCAGTTTCAAGGCTCTTTTGCTGATATTCAAAGCCCAGAACAACTTGGGACAAGGGGGCTTTCAGGACAGCCTGAGCCCTTGTCGATCACTGAGATCACCTGCAGGAGTGTTAGTTGCCTCCCTGTGTTAAAGGCTTGATTGACCTCAACCAGAAGCTGGACATTAGTGTTGCCTGTCCTATTTTGTGGAACACTCTTCAGCAGATTCATCAGGCATGACTTTCAGGCGTGTTTTGAAGACCCACGCCCCCCCTTTTTTTTGCTGACAGGCCTTTGTGAATTTGTGGCAAGATTATTCTAAAAATAGGATCGGAAGAGTTTACTTTTGTTGATTCCTTGGCCCTGTAACTTTTATATTGATAAGCTTTGGATATCTTCTTTTTATATGTGCTCCTCTTTTGGCCATTTTTCAAATACAGTGGTACCTCGGGTTACATACACTTCAGGTTACATACACTTCAGGTTACAGACTCTGCTAACCCAGAAATAGTACCTCAGGTTAAGAACTTTGCCTCAGGATGAGAACAGAAATCATGTGGCGGTTGTGCGGCAGCAGCGAGAGGCCCCATTAGCTAAAGTGGTGCTTCAGGTTAAGAACAATTTCAGGTTAAGAATGGACCTCTGGAACGAATTAAGTATGTAACCAGAGGTACCACTGTATTTTTAATTTCTTTGTTAGGGTATTTCTCACAGTTCTCTTAAATTGTATCTACTCACATGCTTTAAAATGCAGCGTTCTAGTAGAGCATTCACTGCAATCCAATTCTCTTGTGTAATAGTAGATTTTAATGAGATTTTGTATTGTTCCTAGCGGTGCTGCCTCTTCCTAATGCTTCTCCAAAATTCCCAAATGTGGTGTTAGGGTCTAATGATTTATTATAGTTTATTAATTATTTTTTTCTGGCACATTTTGATTCTGTAACAACAACCATTGATTCTGCTTCATACTAATTATCAGGGAAAAGCAGATAAGCACTTTTCCTGGTATCAGTACATTTCTCATAGCACAGAAAAACTTATAAACTCCTCTGTCTAATGAGAGCATGGCTAACAGTAGTAGAGAGACTAGTAGTTATTCCTTCAAAATGAAAGTTTTCCTTGTGTCTTGACTGAGAGTTCTCAAAATCTGATTTCGGCCTCCCTAAAGAATGTCTGGCAGTTGCTATGGAAGGCATAAATAACTCTCCTTCATTACACTGTATATCCCCCAACCCTTGTGGGAATGAAAGTGGATTTACTCTTAACACAATGTGAGCAACATAGCTTGAACTCTTCAAAATTTCTGTGTTTTAATGAATTGTTGAAGTTAAAGTTGCAGCACAGCTTCCCTAACCTAGTACTCTCCAGATGTTTTACACCATAGCTCTCATAATTCATGACTATAGACCAGGGGTTGGCAACCTAAGGTCTGTGGGCCAGATGCGGCTCAATCACCTTCTCAATCTGGTCCACAGACGGGCCAGGAATCAGTGTGTTTTGACATGAGTAGAATGTGTGCTTTTATTTAAAATTAATCTCTGGGTTATTTGTGGGGTATAGGAATTCGTTCATCCCCCCCCCCCAAAAAAAATATAGTCTGGCCCACCACATGGTCTGAGGGATGGTGGACCAGCCCACGGCTGAAACAGGTTGCTGACCCCTGCTATAGACCATGCTGGTTGGGGCTGATGAGAGTTGTAGCCCAAACATTTGAAGGGCACTGGATTGGAAAAGCAACAACAAAGGAAGAAGAGTCCCCAAATGTCTGCACCCATCTCTTGCTCAAGGCCGTTCCTTGCTCTTTCGTAAAATGAAATATTGTTGTTTGGTGGGATACTTGACTTATTTCCCATCTACCAGATGGACAAGCAATGGAAAAAGGATCTCTGGGGACTTAATACCACATGCCACTAATGACTTAATTAGAATAGTGTCATTGGTTAATTAACAGGTATGTGGAGGTTGGATGAGGGAATGATAGTCATTGCCAGCACTCTGCGGACGGAGAAGAAGTTTAAGCTTTCCCTCTCTGGTTGTGATCCTAGTAAAAACAAAACAAAAACTTAGGTTGATGTCAGTAGGAGCTTTTGGGAAGATTTCCTCCCCTGAGATTGTGATTGGGGTGGGAAGGCTTAAACCTTCTCTCGTGTGTGGTAGTGCTGATGACTATCTGCCCCCTCATTTTTAATTTGAAAAAAAAGTGCTAGTTAATATGAACAGCTGTCTGCCCACTTATGTGCTACCGACTTGCGTGTGACCACGTTTATGCACGATGCTGGGAAATAATTAAATAATTAAATCCAAACCCAGAAATGGCAGGAGAGTCCTTGTGGCTCACGAGGAGACCCTCATTGGAGCCCGGTGAGGCCACCAGTGAGGGTGAAGGAAGCCCCAAAGAGACCGGAGGCACAGTGGGGGTTTGTTTATGTTGTTCAGCCTCCACGCCTAACAGCTGATGTGTGGGGAAGCGCAGCAGCCACTTTCCCATGCGTCCTCCAGCTTAAAATAAAAAAGGTTGTTGTTGTTTAGTCGTGTCCGACTCTTTGTGATCCCATGGACCAGAGCACGTCAGGCACTTCTGTCCTCCACTGCCTCCCGCAGTTTGGTCAAACTCATTCTGGTAGCTTCAAGAACACCATCCAACCATCTCGTCCTCTGTCGTCCCCTTCTCCTTGTGCCCTCGATCTTTCCCAACATCAGGGTCTTTTCCAGGGAGTCTTCTCATGAGGTGGCCAAAGTATTGGAGCCTCAGCTTCAGGATCTGTCCTTCCAGTGGGCACTCAGGGCTGATTTCCTTAAGAATGGATAGGTTTGATCTTCTTGCAGTCCATGGGACTCTCAAGAGTCTCCTCCAGCACCATAATTCAAAAGCATCAATTCTTTGGCGGTCAGCCTTCTTTATGGTCCAGCTCTCACTTCCATACATCACTACTGGGAAAACCAGTTGCAGAGGAAAAAATGGTTTGGGGAAAAAAGAGGTTTCACTACTGGGGAAAAAAGGTTGCAGAGCAGCTTTTAAACTGTGAGTGTGAAAATATATATATATAGAGGGTGGAAAACGACAGAAGCTGAGGAGGGCTGGATGGGCTACTAGTGTGATCCTCTTCTCAAGTTCTTATACTACTTCTGAAACTGGAGGCAGTACAGTAGCTATTCATAACTGTAAGCTTCATGAATTTGTCCAATACCCTCTTTAAAGTCATCCATTATGGTGGCCATCACCACATCCTTTGGAATCAAATCACAAAGTTTGACAATGTTCTATCTGAAGAAGTACATGTTTTTTTCCGTCCCAAATCTTCAACCATTCAGCTTCTTTGGATGTTTCTTGCTTCTAGTGTTATGAGGAGAAAAACATACATCTATTTATTTTCTCCACTTCATGAATAGTTTTACACATGTCTTTCCCCAAAACTAAAAATCTCAAAAAGTTTAAATGTTTCCTCATAGGGAAGTTTATCCGACCTCATAATAATTTTGGTTACCATTTTCTGAAGTTTTTCCAGTTCTACTTTACTGTTTTTCCAATTCTGTTTTCCCAAACTTCTCTATCTCCTACTCTTTCCCATCATGGCTTTAATGTTGAACGATGAGTTAAAGTGCTTTCTTGACAATGTCATAATGTATACAAAATCATATTCCATTTGGATATTGCGTTTCAGCCGGAACAGCTATTATTCTTCACAATATCTTGTCACAGCAAAGTATTGTTGGAGAGACAACCTATAGTTAGGTGTTGTTAACTGATGCATCAGCCAAATGGCTACATGTGATGGGCTGAAATCAAGCTTCTTCGTGACAACCTATAGTTTTTTGTGTTAGCTGAGTGATGTATTGAAGGTCACAAGTTCAGGTTGCTTCCTACAAAGGAGCACACCACATTTCTCTGGCAAATCCTAGTTTTTAGTTGTAATGGGAAGATCATGCTGCCAAAGCAATACAAGCTCTTGTTCTCATGCAAAAATCTTCCGAAACTGTGAGATTCAAAACATGTAGGAAATGAAAGTTTTAAAATTACCGGTATGTGTGGGGGTGAGGACTTCACCATAGGGGCTTATTTCCTTGATGAAAGGGTGTTCGTGTGTCTATATTGTTTAATCTAGTGAGACGGGATTGAAGGGGAAGAGAAGGATTTTGTGATCCTTTCCCCCAGAACACAGAGGGAAGCCAAGTGCATGTTGCCTCCCTTACTAGCTCATTTAATGCTGTTCTGGATTCCTCTCTCTTTCTCTCTCTCTGCTTTCTATCTGTTGGCCACTAAATTGTCTCTTTCCCATCTTCACCTATCTGTTACCTATAGCATCCATCTCATCTGAAGTCTCCTGCCCTAAGTGGGCACTTAACATTTTTGTCTCCTAATTTTGGGACTTTCCCGTCATTGTACTGTGAGGGCATGTTTAATTGTCACATGCTCATTTAATATTTTCCTAGATTGCTTTGCTTATTTTTTGGTAAAAAAGCAACTAATAAGTGCAAATAATAATAATAATAATAATAATAATAATAATTAATTGCCCTAGTTTATCACAGTCACCGGAAGAGGTTAGGGCTGCTCTGGTGTGTGAGCATGTTTAAACTTTATAGTACTCTTTCTTTTTCTCCTTCCTGCCACCTTGATAGATGGGCATGGCCTAGAGTTACTTGAGTCCCCATGCTGCTTCAATGCCAGACTCTGTTTAGGAAGCTAGTTTTGATTGATAATTTATTGCTGCTCACTAGCATGATCACTGTATGATCGGGTGGGGGCAGCAAGAGTAATTTCCAAAATGCTGAAGTGATGGCGTTCTAATTGATTGATAGCAAAAAGGGGTTGTTTGCAAGTTTGCTTTCTTAGGTGGTGAAAGGATAATTGAAGTTACTCCCAAGTGGAAATGTGATCAATTACTCATCCTATAGTACAGTCTGTGTTAATGCTTATAATCTTGTTTACTAGCCCTCTGTAGAAACTTGAAACAACTTAACAGCACCAAAATAAAATAAATTTAATAAAAACAACACAGCAATACAGAACATTTGGTTCACAAAAAGAAGCAGTTTTAGCCTGGTCTGTGTGACGCACTAAGACATGCTTTGGGTTCATGAGACTGCATTAACGTGCAAGTTCCTGGAGAAGTGCTCACCACTGCTTTGTTTCTGCC
This sequence comes from Podarcis pityusensis, assembly GCF_964106645.2. NCBI lineage: Eukaryota > Metazoa > Chordata > Lepidosauria > Squamata > Lacertidae > Podarcis > Podarcis pityusensis. The sequence continues at coordinate 37,992,404 of NC_138034.1, forward strand.
CATTTTTGCTGCCATGCTGCACTGAGCTAAAATTTGGCATAGCATGTTGGCCAAAATGGGACTCAAGGTTAAGCTCTTGCTTCACTAAATCTGAGCGGCAACTGAAGTTCGATCTTGGTCACAGCTCATGGTTGTTGAGGAAAGAGCCAATAGATACTTTTCGTGGTTTCCATTTTCTATGTTTCCTAATATTGTTGATGTTGAAAGTTCATAAAACAGCTTTCTTTCTGCTGTAGAACTTGCTGTAGAAATGAAATGCTGCTGAGGTAAAACAAAACTCAAGTTTTGTTTTTGTAAGGTAGTTTTAGGTTGACAAAATGGATTGCTGCTGCTTCTTTATATCATATAGAATAGGCATTCCTGTATGATAGCTCAAATATGCAGAGTATCTCTTATATTAGGGATGCGGGTGGCGCTGTGAGTTAAACCACTGAGCCCTAGGGCTTGCCGATCAGAAGGTCGGCGGTTCGAATCCCCGCAAGGGGGTGAGCTCCCGTTGCTCGGTCCCTGCTCCTGCCAACCTAGCAGTTCGAAAGCACATCAAGCTGCAAGTAGATAAATAGGTACTGCTCCAGCGGGAAGGTTAACGGCGTTTTCGTGCGCTGCTCTGGTTCGCCAGAAGCAGCTTAGTCATGCTGGCCACATGACCTGGAAGGTGTACGCCAGCTCCCTCGGCCAATAAAGCGAGATGAGCGCCGCAACCCCAGAGTCGGCCACGACTGGACCTAATGGTCAGGGGTCCCTTTACCTTTACCCATCTCTTATATTATTATCATAGAATGATGGATTTTAAAATCATGGGGTAGTCATCCCAAACTAGCAGGGAAGCCAGCCTAGATAATTTTTCAAATATTAGGTTAAAAGCCTTATTTTTTTTCTACCATGAAAAGCACCTTGCATAAATACACGCTCATTGCTGGCTATTGAGATGGAGCTCTAGGACCGAAAAGGATTTCCAAAATTGGGAGAAGCACCACTTGGCATTCTTGGACTCCACTTTTAGAACCTGCCATAAACATAAACACTATATATGTGTATGTATATCTATGTTATATATCTATTTGAAACACTTTTGTTGAAATTGTCCTAGAGCTATATGGTGGCTGTCTTACGTTTGTAAGAAATGATGTTGCTCTTAGTCATGTTAATGGCTGAAGATATTGTTCTTGGACTCATTTCATCTTGCTCATTTGGAAAGTTTAAATCTCATTACATTAATAAATTAAATTGGTGGCATTTATGATAGTGTTCTTTTCCTTTTGAGTGCATAGACCAATTTACCTTGAAACAGAAAGTAATCTTGTTAATTCTATGAAGCATCTATTCTTGCTGTTTCAGCTGTTACTAAATATAAGAATGATATACAGTCCTAAAGAACATTTATTCTTAGTGGTTCTCTTCCAAAGCTCTATACTAAGAATGTACTTTCCAGCTTTGAACTCTTCCCATTTCTGTCCCAGAATCTGCCTCATATTTCCTGTTTCTTGCCTCAATTTTTTTTACTATTTTTTGTGTGTCTCTCTCTTGTTTGTTATTTTCTATTTCATATTATTACAGTTGAAGTCTGGAAAACTAACTTGATGGGAGAAAAGTTTAATCGAATTACACTGTTTAGTATCTCTCTGCTTTACTGATGTCCTCCCACAATGGACTTTTGAAAATTTATATGACTAGATGTATATGACATGAACAGTATGGGTGATATCCAATATTAGTCGTTCTCAGAATAGACCCATTGAAATAAAAATCAAAATAGCTCAAGCTCATTCATTTTAATGGGCCTCCTCGGAAATTGCCTTGAATTGATATCACTCTGTGTTTGAATTCTTATATAGCTAAACAGCAATACCCATATCCAAGGGGAAAGTATTAGTAGGTTTGCTGCACACACACACACACACACACACACACACAAATATTGAGGAAAGAGGTAGCATGAAAATAGCCATGTAAGGATTGATGTGCTCAGTGGCAAGGAATGCTGCCTAACTGTTCAGGAGGGGGGAATGTGGAATAAAGTGGTTTACTTGGAAGAGGCTTTCTGATTTGAAATCCTGACAGGTTACAGGTCTATTTGCTGAAGTATAATGTCCAGATTAAATCACCACAATTCTATAGCAGTAATTCATAATGCATTACAGAACAAAATACTTTGATAACATAACATTTACTTTTTAATTTAATATTATTTATCACTAGAAAGCAAATAGTTGTTGGCATCCATCTGTCTTGAGAGACAATGGAGTGTGCCTCTGGGGGTGAAGTCAAACTGCTGGGGAATCGCTGTGCCTCCCTGCCTGCTTTTGCTGCAGAGCAAACTTGTAATGGCTGCCTCCCACATTATTATTATTATTATTATTATTATTATTATTATTATTTGCTGCGTTAGCAGCACTGAAGTGACCTGTCTTCACATGCTGGGGAAGTCCCTAACAGACCAAGGGTTTGAGACCCATTGGCTACCTTCTCCTGTGGGAAGTGCTACAGTGGGTCAGTGAGCTGTGAAAAACTTACTGTATGTACAACAGGAATGGGCAGAAGGCAGATTGGGATCTGCTGGTAGGTTTCTGAGCGATTTGCAGTTGTTCCAAAAGGATTCTGATTCCCAGTTGTTTAACAGTAGACATAAAAGAGCCTCTTTCTTGTTGCTAAATTAGACTGCTTACGTGAAGAAAGTTTGGGGTGATGGGGGAGAGAGAAACCAGGAGCTGATTTTTTGTGAGATAGGACTGTGAACTCAGTTCTGTACTGAAAACAATTTCCTGAGCTGAGCTTGGTACTCTTAAAATTAATTATGCTCACACTTGGCTTGGATCCATTGGATCTGCCTATAGGATAGGTATGAGGAAGTGGAGTTGGGAGTCCAGCAGCATCTGGAGGAAAACAGGTTCCCATAGAATTTTAAAGTTCCTATTCTAGTTTGACGATCTTTATCCCTCCAGCGCAGATAGTTGATTGGTGAAGAACTAGCAAACATTTTCCCTAGAAAATTTCATGTGGTGAACAGATTGATTAAAAGAATCAAAGTGAGTAGTAGGAATGGACATCCATATGCTAGAGATACATAGAAGTGCCACATCCTCTTCTTAATTGCATGCAAAGCAAGTGGAGTTGGTCTTTTCAGTTGTACTGCATGCTGCTACTAATCTTAACTGCTCATATCTGGTTGTACAGGTTTATGTTGGCAGCTGTCTGGGCGGTGTGTACCTTATTTCCGCTGTCTCAACCCAATCTCTCTCTCTCTCTCTCTCTGCCAATTTCTGTGCCTTGTGATTCATCTTCTAAAATTATGAATTTTAATAAAAATGAAATATATTCCACATCCAGCCCAGTCATATTTAACTCTCACATAATGGCTAATATGTCAAATACTCACTTCAATTCACCCATATAATATGGGGTATATTAAAACTGACTTGGATTACAGGGTTGTGGTAAGGATTACAACTAGATATTGCATGTGAAGTTTGTTAGACATTTGAAAGTGCAATATTGCAAGTATTCTTTAGTAAATCAGTACTGTAGTAGCTAAGAGTGACCACCTTGTAATTATCTTAGGCTTCTTTGGAAAGGGGCAGTTCTTAATTCAGTTCATATTTCCCCCCAGTTAACTGTAGTTAATTCTCAGTAGAAGGTAACCTTTTATTCATGTTGCAAATCTAGGAGATAATGCATAATAAAGGACGTTACATGTTGCAGCAGAATTCCGGTAGACTTCGTCTGTGCTGCCTTCTTTCCCACCCCTTTATGAGGGTATATACATTTCTTCTCCTGCAATACTGAACACATAGAATTCACAGAAGGACCTCAGTAAGCTGTGTGTAACCCTAGTAGCTTCCCTGACATCACATACACACGGGGAAGGTAGTGATTTTTTAAAAATATAGACCCTTAATTCAAAGAGTTATTGTCATAGCTAGCTATAATTAAGAGGGAGAGAGATTACACTTAATAGATGTAGCATTCAGCTTTTTGCCAGACATAAATCCAAATTATGGAACTTTTTTTGGGGGGGGCGGAGTTTTAGACCCGTCTCTTTTATCAACCCATCTTTTATGGGCCATCTTTTTTATGGGCTAGAAGAAGGAAACCTGATATAGTTTTAATAATTTTCTGCTTAGATTCCTCTCCACCACCCCCAGGATTACTTTTCAGCCCCCCCCCCCCCCCCGTAAGTGCTATGTTTGCTTTACCAGCCTCGCATATAAGCACTGGCCTAGAAGCAACCAGTAATTTAATGTAGGCTGGTAGAGTAGGCATTGGAAGGGCCTTGCCTTCTCCGCACCCAGCATAGAAGCCAAGTGAGTTGTTAGAGAAGAGAAGCCCCCTCCTCTATGCCTGCAATAGAAATGCAAATCTCTGTCTCTCTGCCAGCCCCCCAACATCCTGATATAAAAATAAAATAAAATCACAGGCTAGTAACCCTTGTGGCCTTATTTACAAGTTTGAACTCTTTGACAACTGAAGCTACTGCATTCTTTCATTCCGTCAGAGTCCTTTCCTGTTGGATTCCTCCTTATTTTTACTTGTTTTTAACTTTCTTGCACTCCAGTCCCCAAAGTTTCTGTGTAGTTTCAGAACTTTGGAAGGGGCAATATTTTATTTAAGAATACTTTCACTTGCTTTCCAGAATAAAAGCTATATTAGCCTGTTGAACTCTCTCTTAAAAAAACAAAACATCAATTCTCTGTATATTTATTTGAAAGCAACCTCATTCATCTTCTGAATAGGTAGCCATAGGATTTGGAATTGCAATCCAAGGTAGCCATTGTGCTGTTATTTTTAATAAAATTTATCAGTGAATGTATGTTGTGAGTTTCTTTAATGCATTTATAGCTCTAAATACATAAAATTGACTGGGAGAATGTAATAGAAAGCATGATACTATTGAATATGGAATTCCCTTTCTGCTGCAAGCTGTTGTTCTTTGTTATTTCAAGGACCTGGTACTCGAAGAACATCATGATTTTATTGGCATCTTTTGACAGCAGACTTATCATTGAATAAGAAATACTGTGCAGTTACAAGGCTGGAATGCTGTGCCTTAAGACTATGTGTTTCTTATATTAATTAAAAAGAATAAGAAGTTTGAGTCTGGATCGTTGTCCTGTGGGTACTTCTGTGCTCCCATTATCCTGGAGCTCAGTGAAGTGCTCCCCACTTGCAAGCTGGCACTCTTGGAGGAGAAAGACAAATAGATTGTTATATGGGGGGCATGCAGACTTGCTTTTCTTTGTAAATAAATGGGCTGCCCACGGAGGAAAGTGTCTGAAATTGGTGCTGTGTACGGTTCTAAAATGAACTGTTCTCACATTTTTTTATCCAAGGAGCTCAATAAAATCCAACTAGTTTTTTAAGTTTAATATTATTTTTCATGTCTTAATAGATTCAATATTGTTTGCCTTATAATTGCATTTCCCGTAGTAAAGGTAAAGGGACCCCTGACCGTTAGTCCAGTCGTGGCCGACTCTGGAGTTGTGGTGCTCATCTCGCTTTATTGGCCGAGGGAGCCGGCGTACAGCTTCCGGGTCATGTCGCCAGCATGACTAAGCTGTTTCTGGCGAACCAGAGCAGCGCACAGAAACGCAGTTTACCTTCCCGCCGGAGCGGTACCTATTTATCTACTTGCACTTTGATGTGCTTTCGAACTGCTAGGTTGGCAGGAGCAGGGACCGAACAATGGGAGCTCACCCCGTCACAGGGATTCAAACCGCCGACCTTCTGATCGGCAAGCCCTAGGCTTTGTGGTTTAACCCACAGCGCCACCCGTGTCCCTTTTCCCGTAGTAAATTAGTAGAAATACACGTTTTACTCAGGTAAGGTTTTAAAAGTGTCTTCTAGTTCCTGGGTTAATTAGGAATGTCAAATCATATAACAGTAAATGCCCAACTCCTAGGTGAAGCCAGTCCTAGACTTCTGTAGCACACGGAAGAGCTAAGAACCCTCCTCTGGAAAATCTTGGTGATTGAACCAGGATATAAGGCAGTCCTGAAGGTATGCTGGACTCAAGGTGTTCAGGACTTTGTATATTAACACAAGAACCTTGAACCTGACCCACTGAGCCAGGGTGCCTGCTTTAGCAGAGATGTTGCCTGCTGTTGGCCATTTGCTCCCATCAGCAGTCTGTCTGCTGCATTCTGCAGTAAAGGGAGCAGCTTCCACATCACATTTAAGGGCAGTCCCCCACACAGTGCATATTGTAGTAATCCAGTCTCAAGCTTACCAATGGTACCAGACTACAAAGACCCAGATTGTCCTAATTTCAACAGCGACTATTTCAAGAGAATTTTCTGGTTTTACCATTTGGGAACGTAGGGAATATAATACCCCCAAATTCTTTGCACAAATTGCCCGCAAATGTACAAATTCAGATTGTCTGTAGCAAGTCAGCATTTGGTGAATTACACTGCCAACAACTTTAATGCATTATGTGTATACATTTCATTTGTAGAGCACTTAAGCATGAACAAAATGAAAACTGGATTATTTATAATAAATGTTATATCAACATGAGTTGACGTCCATGGTGGATGTCCCCTGTGGAGCAGATTTTAAGGATTTGGTGACGGTGGTCTTCAGAGGTGGGGAGAGGACAGGGAACTCTCCTTGCACAAGCAGAAGTGTCTTCTGCTTGCCTAGTGACAGCATTGGTCACAACTTATTATTTCTAACCTCAATCCTCCAACTTTAAGACCATTCTTCAATGCAATATTTTTGTCAGCGCCAGTTTCCCATTTATATCAATGGCTTTTGAGTATCCTGTGTTTTATCTCAGTTGCAGTTGATGATGGATTTTTTTTCCTGTTAAACCTTTGGGGTCAACACTGAAACATTTTCATGAGAAGATATGGATGTTTTATGTAATAAAGAGCAAATAATATGAAAATACTGAAACAGGTTGTCTCTACCTGTCCCTTTGATCACTTTTTAATGGGATACCGCAGTACAGTGGTACCTTGGGTTAAGAACTTAATTCGTTCCGGAGGTCAGTTCTTAACCTGAAACTGTTCTTAACCTGAAGCACCACTTTAGATAATGGGGCCTCCTGCTGATGCTGCACCGCCAGAGCACGATTTCTGTTCTCATCCTGAAGCAAAGTTCTTAACCCGAAGTACTATTTCTGGGTTAGTGGAGTCTGTAACCTGAAGTGTCTGTAACCTGAAGCGTCTGTAACCCAAGGTAGAATCATAGAATCATAGAGTTGGAAGAGACCACAAGGGCCATCGAGTCCAACCCCCTGCCAAGCAGGAAACACCATCAGAGCACTCCTGACATATGGTTGTCAAGCCTCTGCTTAAAGACCTCCAAAGAAGGAGACTCCACCACACTCCTTGGCAGCAAATTCCACTGTCGAACAGCTCTTACTGTCAGGAAGTTCTTCCTAATGTTTAGGTGGAATCTTCTTTCTTGTAGTTTGGATCCATTGCTCCGTGTCCGCTTCTCTGGAGCAGCAGAAAACAACCTTTCTCCCTCCTCTATGTGACATCCTTTTATATATTTGAACATGGCTATCATATCACCCCTTAACCTCCTCTTCTCCAGGCTAAACATGCCCAGCTCCCTTAGCCGTTCCTCATAAGGCATCGTTTCCAGGCCTTTGACCATTTTGGTTGCCTTCCTCTGGACACGTTCCAGTTTGTCAGTGCCCTTCTTGAACTGTGGTGCCCAGAACTGGACACAGTACTCCAGGTGAGGTCTGACCAGAGCAGAATACAGTGGCACTATTACTTCCCTTGATCTAGATGCTATACTCCTATTGATGCAGCCCAGAATTGCATTGGCTTTTTTAGCTGCCGCGTCACACTGTTGGCTCATGTCAAGTTTGTGGTCAACCAAGACTCCTAGATCCTTTTCACATGTACTGCTCTCAAGCCAGGTGTCCCCCATCTTGTATTTGTGCCTCTCATTTTTTTTGCCCAAGTGCAATACTTTACATTTCTCCCTATTAAAATTCATCTTGTTTGTTTTGGCCCAGTTCTCTAATCTGTCAAGGTCGTTTTGAAGTGTGATCCTGTCCTCTGGGGTGTTAGCCACCCCTCCCAGTTTGGTGTCATCTGCAAAGGTACCACTGTACTGTTTGAGATCAAATTTGAAAGTCTGAATAGGTTAGAATTATAGGAATTAGAAAAATCTAATAAAAAGGGAAAAGACAGCTTTTATTATTAAAAAGTAATAATAAACTGTAAGTCAGTGGAGACATATCTGAACTTGATAGCAAATTTCTAAAATATGAGGTATTGATTTGATAATTCTACTGTAGTAATGCTATCATAGACTAGTTAGAGAGATCCAGTACTACTTGTCCTGCACATGTTGTCTTCCTAATAAATTAATCAGGACCCTGAGGATCAGTTCAATCCCCTACAGTGCTGGAATATGCAGCTGTCCCATACATTGAACCTGCAACCTTGACATCATGACTACCACACTCTAACCAGCTGAGCTATCCTACCTGCTTTATGTATACTAATTTCTTAGCTTCAGTTCATAATTTTAAAAACTGTTATGAAGTGACAAAATAAATTGCTGATGCACGTTTCTCAGCAGATGATCCTAATGGCATGCTGTGCTTTTCAACAAATTTTGTCTACAAGTAACTTTTTTCATTTCGCTTTTAGCATGGTTAACTTGTTATACAGAGGAGGCTGCCCTCTAGTGGATCAACATGGGAATTCACTTAACATATTTTCTTTTTCAGCCTCCCAACATAACCATATTTGACAATACTGTACTTCTAATCAGTGTTGCGATCTGAGTATGTTTTATGTATAAACTTCACTGTTGCAATATCATTGTGTGGCACTGGTGCTTGTGTGTGTGAGAGAGCTTTCCCATAACCAAAGGTGCTTGTTCATAGGAGATGGGATAATACCTAACAAGGTAATGATGGTAATGTACCTTAAAGTAAAGGTAAAGAACCCCTGACAGTTAAGTCCACTCACGAACGTCTCTGGGGTTGCGGCGCTCAACTCGCTTTACTGGCCAAAGAAGCCAACGTTTGTCCGCAGACAGTTTTTCCGGGTCATGTGGGCAGTATGACTAAACCGCTTCTGGCGAATCGGAAATGCCGTTTACCTTCTCGCCACAGTGGTACCTATTTATCTACTTGCATTTTGACGTGCTTTCGAACTGCTAGGTTGGCAGGAGCAGGGACCCTAGCAACGGGTGCTCACCCCATTGCGGGGATTCGAACTGCCAACCTTCCGATCGGCAAGCCCTAGGCTCAGTGGTTTAGACCTCAGCGCCACCCTCATACCTTAGAATGTTCCTCATAGATTGACATGCTAGCTGCGTAATCCTTACAGCAGCACCCCTAGAGTAGATATGGGGACGATGCTACTATTGTAGGGGTGTGTGTTGTGGTGACCAAAGCTGAGAGAAGTAGGTTTTCTAAGGCCACCTAGTGAACTTGGGACTGAGATGAGAGCTGAACTGGGAGCTTCTAGGTTAGGCTCTCAGCCACTACCCATTATGTTGTATCATCTATGATATTTTTATAAGGAAGGGATGTTGTAAATCAATTAATTTCTTAATTTATCGGTGATCTTCCAATTGTGTTAGCCCTGTTATTCTGTGTTGGCACATATATAAAGAACCAATCAGTTAGTTCCACATGCCCCAAAGTCTTTTTGATTTTTGTTTCTTGCACAGCTTCTCCTGCAGAGGCTTTATAGGATCTCTGAAATGGAAGGGAATTGCAAAAGCAGTTTGTGGTATCGTATGAAGAATTAATGTTCACTCTACCTAGATAAGTAGAAGCCCTTACACTAGTTTAAAAATACTTGTTTGGATTGTGACCAGAATTCCTTGTAGTTATTCCAAAAGCTGCATACTTAGCCAATAAAAATTATAGCTCCTATTTCATTATTGCTAGTGCTATTGGTTAGTTGATATAATTTGATAGTAATTGCTCACTTAATGACTAAGCACAATTCAAGCCATTTCTGTAGCAAATGTGTATATTTATCTGCTTATACTACACAAAACCACATGCTTCTGAAAAATATGTATATCTGCCATTGCTATTTTTATACGTAGAATTGTGTTTCTTCTGGCACAGTGTATTAAATGAAATCTGTGTGAAGTAGATAGTGAATCATCAAAAATATATGGGTTACAAATAGCATTGGAAATCAATTTTATAGAAATTTTAATTTGAAACTAATCAAATAGGTTTCTCAGTCATTGAGTGTTTTTGAAAAAAGTGGGTGCATGTTTCTCACAAGTAATACGGTATGTTTTGTATAGGTATCATACATGAAATCATGGCCTATGTTATGTTATATGTTTGGGGTAAAAATAAAAGAATGTCTCCATCATCGTATCACTCCACATGACTTACAGTCAACATGCTACAGCTTGAATTTATAGGGTTGAATAATTTTATGATGTTTAAAGACATGGTATGCTTCCTTTTTAAAATGACATGGTTTAATTTTAAAAGTAATACTTATACTAATTCCATTACACAGATATTTGGAATGAATTTGTATTTAGCTGAGACTTCTGCATATATAAACATTTTAAAAAGTGCAATCTCTACGCACCTCAGAGGCTTCGCTGCTCTGATCATAATCAGAGTTCTGTTTCTGCCCACCAGCTGACCTAAGATCAGTGCTATGAAGGTAGACAGGAAGGGCAGCTCCTTTGTGCCCAGCATCTGGGTCCCTCACCGTAACCGCCAGGTGTTTGCTGTTCGTAGATAATACTTTAAATGGGTACATGCATCAAATAGAAGAACTCCTGCATATCCTTAAGGACTTCACACTGGGTAGTCCACCTCTGCTGCTACAGCAGCCTTTGGTTCCAGCAGGGTGGCCGAGGTACTTTGGAAGACTTTTTCTGCTAGCATGCTGGCCTCCCTCAGTATTACCAGCTGTGCCTTTACCTGGACCGCAGTAGCTTGATCACAGTGCTTCATTGGTAACCTCAAGACTTGATTATTGTAAAGTTCTTTATGTGGGGCTACCCTTGCAGCTGATCCAACAGCTGCAGTTAGTGCAGAATGTTATGGCCAGACTGCTCACAGGAGCAGGCGACTGGCAGCATGTGACTTCTCTGCTGAGAGATTTGCGCAGGCTACCAAGTTGCTACTGGGTCAGGTGTGAGGTTCTTGGGTTAATTCACAAAGCCCTGAACAACTTGGGACCAATGTACCTTAAGGACCGCCTGCCTCTCTTATGCTCCACCTCGATCAATGAGATCCTTTGATGGGTCACTTCTTGTAGTTCCTCACACCCCTCAAGTTTGATTGGCCTTTACTAGGGATCAAGCCATGTGCTGCGGACAGAACTCCTTGCCAGTAAAAGTTCAGAAATCACCCCTTCCTTCTTACAGACATTGCCCCTGTTATTTAGACAGGCCTTTAAAATATGAAATGTGTAAAATGTATTTATGGACTTTTTCTGTTGTTTTATTGATGTTTTAGTTGGTATTGTGAGTTTTGGTATAGTGCTTACTGCCATGTTGTATTTCTACAAAAGTGTGATCTAGAAATATCTGATTGATCAATTAATTAATGACATCTACTCTAATTTAGCAGCTTGAGGTCTTATAAACAGACCCCCAAATACCCTTTTAAAATTCAGTCTTTTTGGGTTATATTTTGTATCCAACAGAATAGCCACTGGTTTGTTTTTCACATTGAGGACCTTTTGCATGTTTTCATCTTGTCATCAACAACTTTGCCTGAGATACATTGTCAAATGAAATAATTAGCATAATTGTGGAAAGCACATTCTCTCTAACCAGTTATGAAGGAAATTAATTTTTAGAAGAAACTTTTCAGAGACAATCAATTTCTTTTTCTATATTGCTTTCATTATAATTGGCACTGCCCAGGGTGCCTAACTTAGGTTTTATGGACCACAAAAACTTTATTATATTAATGGGGCCATTTAGTGCTCAGTGTTCATATTCTTTCCCCCCTCCATCTTGACACTTGGAGTTAATCTAAAGGTATAAAACTAATTACTTACTATAAAATGCATAAAAAGAGGGCTTAATTTGGTATTGGAATGGCCATATTACAGCTTCAGGTTTAAAATAAGGCTTCCATGCTGGGCTTAGAACTGTTCTTGAGTCAGGGCAATACGTGAAACCCAGCTCTGTATAAATAACTGATACGCTGATAAAAGTGTCTAATCTTTGTTCTCTACCTCTGCTTTTTTTCTTCTCAGAATGTGAAAACATTTGCATCTTCAGATAGTCTAGCAAAGGTACAAGAAGTAGCAAGCTGGCTTTTGGAAATGAATCAAGAACTGCTGTCTGTCGGCAGTAAGAGACGACGAACTGGTGGGTCTATTCGAGGTAATGCTTCCTCAAGCCAAGTCGATGAAGAGCAGATGAATCGAGTGGTGGAGGAGGAGCAACAGCAGCAGCAGCAACAACAATTACGGCAACAAGAGGAAGCGCACGCGGCAAGGAATGGGGAAATAGGTGGTGGGGAGCCTGGACTTTGCCACAGAAATGAGTCCCAGCAAGAACAATTAGAAGAAAACAACAACAGATTTATTGCAGTGGATGAAGAATATTCTGGTAACCAAGAAGAGGAGGAAGAAGATGAACATGCTGGTGAACAAGAGGAGGAGGAGATGGAGGAAGAGGAAGAAATGGACCAGGACAGTGATGATTTTGATCAATCTGATGAAAGCAGCAGAGATGAGGAACGCACTAATAGTAACACTGTCACAAACTCAAATAGTATCATGGACTTAGCAATACATCAGCAGTCATCTCCATTCTACATAAAGTCAAAGGTGAGTAATTTAAAGTAATGAGTAATTTAAAGTAATTTTAAGCAAAGCGCTGAGGCATGGAGATTTATTTTTTTTTAAAATAAGAATTAAGCAGTTAATATATATTACTAGAATAATGCACTCCTATGAAACTACTGATTTACTATGAAGGCTTTATACCAGCGTTCAAGTATTTTTCTTATTTATTGTGAAACAAAAATTATACTACTCTACTACTAAGCACTAAGTTCAATGGCATTGGGATCCTTCTGTGTTCTGCTCTTACAGTTGCTCTAAGACACACTTAATGAGCCTTTGCTATTTTTTCCCCTTCAAAGCAAGTGAAATGGAATTTGTTAGTTGTGTATAATGTTTTGTACATATTTGCCAAAATAGTATGTATTAGCATTTTCTTTTACAAGAAACTCCTTAAAATATGTACCAGAAGGCAAGGTGCTGATAAACATGAATAGGTAATCAAGAAAGTTCTTTCCTTTTTTGTTTTCTTTAACTACAGCATGCCTGTCAGCTTTCTAGGTTAAGAAATGTTTGCCATTGTACAAGTTCCAATATTTCTGTCTTACTTATATCCTGAAAACTGACAACAGTTTTCTAGTGGATTCTACTCCTCATAAGTGTAAGCAGAGTAAGAAGTCGGGTAGAAAAATCTGTGAGTGCATTGAATATTGAGATCTGTACTTGTCCAATAAGTTTTCTTCAAGAGGGATGTATGATGTGCAGGTTTATCCTTATTGCATTCAATTGGTCACTGGATTTTGGACCACCATAAAGTAATTTTCACACATTCAAAGAAAATTTGTACTACTACAATTCACACATGCATCTGATGCTTTTAGTAGGAAACCATTCTTTTCTCTAGGTTGTAACCACAAGTGCTGCTTTTTGCCCTATGGCTGGTTGTACAAATATCAACCCAGACCAGAAAATACCTTCCTGCCCTTTCTATGAGTGGAAACAGAACACTTGTGTACATAAGAGCATATAATTAATTTTTTCTAGTGGCTACATTAGAAGTGGCATATGATTCTCCCTTACGCTTCTTTTGACCTGCTGCCACTGCTGCACTTGGTAAATGTTGAAATGTGTCCTGACAATGGCAGGGACACATGGCAGGTCAAAGTAGTATACGCAACAGCTGTGTGCTGCTTCCCACCTAGCTGACTTCCCCATGCAATGTGAGAATGTACATGCTTTTGTAGTCCTCTGCAACTATTCAGTGGGGTCTAGGATGCTGCCTCTGCCTGCCTCTTCTCATCTACTGTCGTATTGAGGAAAATGCAGGAAAATCTTTCTGGACACTGGTGAGGATGGGGAGACACAAACCCACCTTCCACCTTGCACTACCTTTTGCCAGTTAGTTGCTGACCAGAGCCATAAATCAGTGAGGGCTAATGATCTAACAATTGGACTGGGACTTCTGGAGATTGGGCTTTTCTCCCACCAGAGACTGAAGCATCTCTTACTAACAACTCTTCCACTGATGAATCATCATCCTGATTGGTCTACTGCAGAGACACACACTAAGATGAATAACCTCAGTGATTCTCAGATTTGATCTTTGCTTTCTCAAAATTGTTTAGGTATTTGGTAGATGCCTAATAGCTCTTATGTATAACAGCCTAACTTGTGGCTATTCTAAGTAGGTGTATTGGGCCTTGTTCTAAAGTAAACACAGTAGTATTGCTTCCAAAACCCTAGTCTGAATATGGCAGGCATCAACATTTCAGAATAGCTGTTCCCTAGAATGCTGTTTGTATCCAGGTACAGAAGTCGCTGCTATAGTTTATGTGTCTCCATTACACTGAGGTGGCTTTTGGCAGCCATGTTGCACAGTTAGAATCGGGTCTCCATTTGTTTTGTTATCCATAAATTTCTTTATGCATTCGTCTAATAGTTTTCTGTTTTGCTGGCACTAGCACCCACAAAGGATCTACACAAATGCTTAGCCTATGTTATAGAAATATAGAATTGTTGAGTTGGAAGGGACCCCAAGGGTCATCTAGTCCAACTCCCTGCAATGCAGGAACTTAACTGAGACATACATGACAGGTTGCCATCCAACCTCTGCTTAAAAACGTCCAAAGAAGGAGAGCCTACCACTTTCCAAGAGAGTCCGTTCCACTGTCAAACATCTCCTACTTCCAGAAAGGTTTTACATGGCAACCAAAATGGAAAGGGAGGCCTGGGATTTGCCAACTACTGGAGTTGGCTCCAGAATGAACTCGAGTTGGCTTGGCTTTCTTGATGATTGTAAAATAAAAACACCACTGCTAAGAGTGATAAGCATGCACAGTCACTTGAGAGGACTGGACTGAGGGAAATTTGCATAGATATTCTCAGTTGTATTTCTTGATAGTTTTAACCTGCTGAGCCTCATGCCATTCAGTGGGACTCTCTTACTTCACATTTTGCTTTCCCAGCTGAAATTAGCTTTGCACCCCTTTGCTGAACTAATCTCTTCCCCACCCCCAACATGAATATGGGATAGATTTTTTGAAATTCATTGCCTGTATCATACATGTTAGCGTTCACCACTTTTTAGTATGTTTCAGAGGCTGTGTCCAAGGTAAACAATGAGAGATTAAAGATGAATGTTTTGCTAGTGCCTATGGCTGCAGGATAAATGCAATAAAATTACCTGTATATTTTTACCTGCCTAATGTGGAAAATTCTCATGAGTGTTGGTTGATAATGATTTGACCTGACTTTATTTCATTTCTAAGCAAGGAGGAACATGGCCAAGGACCCCCCTCGACCTATGAACAAGTATTGCTGATATAGTGACTTAGGGCATTTGAATACTTTAATTGCCTTCCCTTGATATAACAGGGTTCATGTTTTGTAACCTTGTTTTGTTTAACAATTATGTCTGTGCCATAAATAGTTCTAGTTTCAATCTTCCACACACCTGTGGTTTATTTTGGTTTTATTATATGTCTATTTGTTCGACAGTGATCTATAACTGTATATGGACTGTGTATATTGCCACAAGATCCTGTTTGATAACATTATATTTGCAGAATCTATTACAACCTTTTTTTTTGAAAATTAATAAATGTTATATTAAAATCTAAGAGAACCTATGGTAAGGGGAGTAGATGAGTGAGATGATGGCATACATGGTCTGGAAAAGAAATCTCATGAATTTAAAAGCTTACACTGATGACTGGAGAACCTTTTCATTCAGATATTGCTTTTGAGCATGGCAACATTGGTGTACTTTAGGCAAGAAGAGATCCATGGTGAAAATGCACAACCCTGTAGTACTGTATATGCTATAAACTCGAAACCACTGTAGGGGTAAGTGTGAGGTCTATAACAATGCCTGCAATTTGCTCTGTTGCTAAATAATTAAAGTCTTTCATCTTTAATTCAAATCCATTCTTGCTTTATCCTGTAGCAGTTGCTGCTTTTGTATGCTGCTTTTTCAGTACCAAAGCGGAGCTGAAAGTGGATCACAACAGTTACAGAGTGTCTTTTTTAAAAAGCAAACAACAAATATAACCATATCAAACAGGTTATGAGCACACTAGGAAAGCAGATTCTAACAATTACATAAACAATACAGTTCCATGGAACTAATAATACAGTGATACCTCGGGTTACAGACGCTTCAGGTTACAGACTCCGCTAACCCAGAAATAGTACCTCAGGTTAAGAACTTTGCTTCAGGATGAGAGCAGAAATCGCATGGCAGCAGCGGGAGGCCCTATTAGCTAAAGTGGTACTTCAGGTTAAGAACAGTTTCAGGTTAAGAACGGACCTCTGGAACAAATTTAAGTACGTAACCAGAGGTACCACTGTAACTGAAAAATAATTCATCAGCAATAGCTGCTGAGTCACCAGTCCACTACCACTTGTCATAATCCCTATGTGACGGGTTTCCTTACTCAGTTTCACAGTACGGGCCTGGGCAGCAGCTTCCTTCATAGTTTCAGCCACAAGGGAGGTGGAGCTGGTCAGCTTACACCTCAGCTCTGGATGGATCAGGCTATCTACTGCAAGGAGCAGCAAGATCATACTGACTTCTGCCATATTTAACAGAGGGTTATCCCTTCCCTTTAGTGTGGCTTTGCTTGCTTCATGCATTGGGGAAAGACTTGCCGCTTTCTGCACTATCCTACTTACAGTGGTCTCTACTGTATTTAACTACTTACAACCTCCTTTGTTCTGTCCCAGCAAATTCTATATAGTACTACATTTTTCATAAGCGTCTAATATCCTTTATTGCCAGGAATGGCTAACCACTCCCCCATGTGGTGAGCCACATAGCTGCAGCCTCTTAGGGAGGAATCTTCCAAATCCTGCCTCCACCACAGCGGCTGCTCATTGATCCCTCCTGAGCATGGAGTATATAAGGAGGACGTGCTTTTCATTGAAACTTGTTTGAGCAGCTGGATTCTCATGTGTGCATGCACATTTTGTTTCTGCTCTTGCTCTTTGGTCCTGACTTGCTGTGGCAGTCCTGTCTCCTAGATTTCTCTTGATTATGACTCCCAGTTTCTGACTCACTTTAGCCCACTGCCTATAGACCAGATCTGACACTTGCTTAATTTTCCTGTAGGCTGTGACAAAGCAGACATGACTTGTATTTGCAGTTGCTCTTCAACCTTCTATTTTCCCACATATTTTGATTTATTAAGCTGTGTGGCAGTGGCTTGGTTCAGATGATTGATCACATTCTGACTTCCTTCCTGGTTTGTTGTCTGTTGTTAAGTCAGAGTTTCTCAGTTTGGACGTAGCTTATTACAACCCAGGATCTCTGTGCCAAAGTCCGTGTGTGATGGGAGAAAGGCAAGGAAACTTCTCATTCCCAGTTTCATAACTTGTGTTGCTTAAAATCTTGAATCATTTTCTGAACCAGACCACTGGGTCCAAAGCTTTCTTAAGCTGTTAGTCAGCAGTTTTTAAAAGGGCAGACACTAGGGACTAGTTCAGTGCAAATTTTGGAAGGAATTGTTCCTTGCTCTCCTCACTACAGGAGAAGCGAAGACCAAACAGGAACATCTTGTAGTTAATATAAACACAAGAAGAGCCATTCTGGATCAAACCAAATACCAATCTAATCAATCATCCTGTTCCCACAGTGGTCAGCCAGATGCCTGTGGAAAGTGCAAGCAGGACCTAAGTGTAACAGAACTCTCTCTCTGTTTGCGATTCCTAGCAGCTAGCATTCAGACGCATACATACATGAATTTCAGTACAATCATACCTCATGTTACGTCCGCTTCATGTTACGTTATTTCAGGTTACGTCCCACCGTGACCTGGAAGAAAGGGTTACTTCCGGGTTTTGCCACTTGCACATGCACAGATGCGCAAAATGACGTCATGCGCAGATGCGCAAAATGACGTCATGCGCAGAAGCGGCAAATCGCAATCCGCATGTGTGCAGACGGGCTGCTGCGGGTTGCGTTCGCAACCAGAGGTACCACTGTAGTATGGTTGTTCCTGCCCCTGGAAGATTTAAGGTTAAATAAGCTTACAGAGAATTTCCAAAGTGTCTTCTGATCAAGTATTTACAAATAGATTAGGACTCAGCAGTGGGTAACAGGATTCTAGTGAGTAAGGTACCAGTTTGACAGCAGTTAGTCTTGAGGGCAGCACGATACAACTGGGTCAACTAGAGGGTGTTTAAACTAGTGGTGCCATTCAAAGTCGACATGAACTATTTAATCTTAATGTATTTATAATTAATTCCATTTACATAAGAATGCTTCCTATACCTATTTAGATCACTGAAGCACATAAGAATAAACAAGACAGATCAAGAATTTCAGCCTGCCTCAGACTACCTGCCTTTTTTTGGCAGCTCAAACATTCTTTACTTCGCATATCTTGAGCTATTATTAATAACGCCACACTCTTTTTCAGCATGCTATTTGCCAGCTGAACAGGATTATGCAGCTTAAACTGCCACTACCGTGTGAATGCCATGTAACAATTGGTTAGTGTGTGTTTTTCCATTTGCTCGCTTATATGTATTATATGGAATATTTCTAGTAAGTCAGATACGTTATCAAAGAACATTAGAAGCTTCTGTTATGAAGTGCTTGAACTTTTAAAAACATTTTAAATTTGTAGCACACCTAAAATCCATTGATGCAGTTATGAAAAGGCAAGTAAGTTTCTGCTAAAAATACTGGGTTGAGTCCAATATTGTGTGAGTTCCACTTGTGCAACAGGACTTCCCCTGCCTCTCTGCAGCCTCCTGCTTTTCTGCCAAATCTTTTCTGGAGGGTTTCCTAACCTGTCGGATACAACCCACTGTTCTTTTCACAAAATGAACTGAACAGTCTACAGGTGGTTCACCTCCTCCTCTTAAGATTTTCTATGTAGAGTAGTAAGATTTAAGATACGGTAGTACAATTTAGTTAAACTGAATATTTCTGTGTGCTGATGACCTTTCCAGTACATGCTTACATGGCTTACTTAGTAGTGAACAAAGTTTTTCAATTCAGTATTTCAATAGGCAAAATGTGAAAATGGATAGAGTATTGTACTTGAATTTGGGCTTATCATAGCTGAGCTATAGATACATAAGTAGGGAGGGGTTTAGGCATGTCACATTCTTTGAAACTCAGTTGTCAACATCTTAAATGAGATTACAAGGTGGTAGCTCAGACAGTTGCTTATTAAAGTGCAGCATACATACCTATCTTTTTGTTTCCCTGCATTTGGAGAACGATAAGAATATTTGTTTGGCTGTTTTATGGTATATTTTGTTTGAAAGGTGTACTGGGGTACAAAGATGCAATCTGCCACTGAATTCTTGAAGAGCAGCTGTAGTACTTCTTTAACAGCTGGTACTATCCTGAGACGACCAAAGAGTTATACTTAATCATGAGATAAATCATGTTATAGCTGATAAGGATTGGACTGACATTTCTAGAATGTTTGCAGAATGCAAGACGATCATTGGGGTTTGTGTTACATATTTGAAATACTTTCTGAAATATTTAATGGAGGAGGAAGACAAATGTTCGTGAAATGTTAATTTGAAAGCAGGTAGGGCAAGTGAAGCAGAAGTTAGGATTTAAAACAACAATACTTCCCTGTTCAAAATATACTCAACAAATGTCTAGCTAATGCATTTTTTAAAACATATACAGTGGAACCTCAGTTTTCTAACATAATCCGTTCCGGAAGACTGTTCAACTTCCAAAACGTTTGAAAACTGAGGCACAAAGGGCGACCTGCCAGTTCAGTAGAGAAAATTGTGAAAAACAACAGATACATGCAGTGGAAGCCATTCAACTTCCAAGGCGCATTCGGAAATAGAAGCATTTACTTCTGGTTTTTTGGCGTTCAAAAACCGGAACATCCGGTAACGGAGAGGTCCGAAAACCGAGGTACCACTGTACTCTGTTCTCTGCAAATGGAAGTAGCGCCTTGTACAGTTAACAAAGTTGTGCATATTACTGCTTAGATGATTTTGAAGCCTTTCCCTTTCCCTATGATTCTTCATTTCTCTGCCTTATGAAATATAACAGTAGCACAACCCTTCCTGAGGTCATCCAGGGAAGCAGGTGAGTTATAATAAGCAGACCAATATCACGAAATCTCCAGTGATAACTGGGACACACAGCTTTGTGATGTACAGTGGTACCTCGGGTTACATACGCTTCAGGTTACAGACACCGCTAACCCAGAAATAATACCTCGGGTTAAGAACTTTGCTTCAGGATGAGAACAGAAATCGTGCTCCGGCAGCAGGAGGCCCCATTAGCTAAAGTGGTGCTTCAGGTTAAGAACGGACCTCTGGAACAAATTAAGTACTTAACCCGAGGTACCACTGTATTATTATTCTCATCCTGTGGAATACCTGTTTTAAATCTACTCACTTATCTCCTACCAACAATTACTTCATGTGGGGTGTGTTACTGTTACACTTAATGTGGCACAGAAATGAGACGCACTTCTGCACTCTGGTCTCCACATACATATGTGTAGTGTGGCCCTTAGGCCAGCATGTCTGTCAGGAGCAGTAAAGCAGTCAGGTTCTGCAGAATTTGAAGTGTTCATTAATTGGGGAGTTCACATTTAAAAGAACAATTTGCCACCCTGATTTAAGTTAACATTGAATGGCAAACATTTTTTTAAAAAATCTTACTTATGAAAAACAACTAACTTCCAGATTGCTTTGTGTCTCATAGTAAGTATCTCATAAGAAGCAGTATAAATAATGCTAAATGTTGTAGTGATCACTCTTATCCATTTGAGGGCAGATGCTCACAAGATAAGAGTTCTGTTAAGTTTCACTGTCTCCAGCTTGCAAGTGATATGTTCAGTAATACTTCTCTTCATTGTAAACAACTTTTTACTATATGGTCAGTGAAAATTCCATTTTCATAATAACTTAATTAAAATTTCAGCGACTCCAAGTGAGTTAATTCCAATTTCAATAATGGTCCAGCAATTTCAGTATCAGCTCTCAGCCCATCACCACTTCTTGTTTTTATACACTCTACATAAATTTTGAGTAATGTAATGTATGGGTAACACATCATGACTAGGAATAGCTGTTGCTTTGTACCATCCCTTTAAACTCAATATCATTTTTAAATATCTGAGTGAACGGTGATCCAATCTTTATTAGTAAGCATAACTAAGATTGCCCTCAGTGCCATTGGAAATTTGCACAAGGATGCTTATTATTCCTAGGCTCTGAGAATATTTCTTCTATGCTTCCTATAAGGAGAGCAGCATGATGCTGGCAGCCCAGCTCAGACCCAAAATTTATAGGATACTGGAAAATGGACCATCAGCCTTCATTCCTCTGATACTTTCCCTTGCATTTATTCCTGCATCTCCCCAAACTTTGTCCACAACTTCCTGTTTTCTTAGTTCCTGTGATTTGCAGTGTCCCTACTTGTTTATCCTTTCCCACCCCAAATGGCTGCAACTATTTTGTTTGTTTGTTTCTGTGAGGATAGCAATCATGGCTATTAGCGTCATAGCTTGAAAAGAAAAATGCTGACTATCTTGTGATATAGCTTGTCCTCCTAATCTAGGTAAATACCATGAACGATTTATTTATTTAGTTAATTGTTTTACATACTGCTTCCTATTTCAAGAGAGATCTGTGCTTTTACAAAAAAGAATGATTATATGAAATACACATTCAAAACGTATTCCACATTTTAAGCAGCATGATTAAAGGTAAAGGGACCCCTGACCATTAGGTCCAGCCATGGCCGACTCTGGGGTTGCGGCGCTCATCTCGCTTTATTGGCCAAGGGAGCCAGCGTACAGCTTCCGGGTCATGTGGCCAGCATGACTAAGCCGCTTCTGGCGAACCAGAGCAGCACACGGAAACACTGTTTACCTTCCCGCTGGAGCGGTACCTATTTATCTACTTGCACTCTGACGTTCTTTTGAACTGCTAGGTTGGCAGGAGCAGGGACCGAGCAACGGGAGCTCACCCTGTTGTGGGGATTCGAACCACCAACCTTCTGATCGGCAAGTCCTAGGCTCTGTGGTTTAACCCACAGTGCCACCCGCGTGATTAGGCAACAGTAAATAGCCCTAAACTACGTGCATAGGTAAAACAACTGAGAACTACAGAAGCACATCATATACAAGGCATCAAAATGCAACAGGGAAAAGCTACTCCTTTTTGCCTATCTCTCACCTGGAGAAATGCAAACACCTTTTCTCCTGAGGAGATAAAAACCCTCTCCTCCCAGTCAGACACAGCCACCAGTTACACCTTACACTCATCAACTCATGGGGAGCATCTCGGACAAAAATAAGAAAAACCAATATTCATCAAAGAACAATAATGAGCAAATTAGTAAAAAAGGAGTTGGCCCTCATAGTGACTCTGGGGTTGGCAAATCCACTAAATCAATTCACATTGCGGCTGCTGTCACTGTTCTGTAAGCAAGAGATCGAGTCAAAGTTGACATAGTCCTGACCGTATCTTGGTCATTCTGAACATAGGCAAGACACTTCATAATAATACGGTACTGCATTATTATATATAATCCCAAACATGAAGAGGTTTAATTTCTTCTTACATAATTAGAAAATGTTATGTTGTATTTTGTTTCAGGTTGTTTGATCTGAAGGTATTAGGGCAACGTCTCCCACTTTTAAAAAAATCAGTCAAAACCATAACTTATGCATTTGATTCTAGTTTGAAGCTTTGCTATTTTAGTTCTAAGCAATTGAATTTTTTTTAAATGTCACCTATTTTGACAGTGTATGTGTTAGTGATACTGCATGGGTGGGCCAATAGCTATTTGATTGGCAGGGACAGTCTGTCGGCATAGTCGTTTATAATTCCGCTCTATACTAGGAGAGCTTGCACTTCACTAAGCAGCAGACAGGTCAAGACACTTGGTAGGAGAGATTGAGAAGATTGAGACAAAGGAAAGCAGGCCTTGGGAAGCAGAATCCTTTGCTTAAAAACCCTCAGTTACACCAGATTACAATTTTGTTGAGCTTCTTAGTAATGCCCTTTTGTTACAAACAATTCTGGACCATGTGAGAACTGTACAATGTCAAAACCAGGAAAATCACCCGTAAATCATGGCCTGGTTCCTGTTGATCTTCCAAGTACAAAAACGCCATTGCCCCACCAAACTGTGATGAAGATATTTAGCATCAGCATCATTGCGCAAGGCCTTCCTTTCTGTCGTAGACGGGTAAGTGCTATTATTTTTGTCCCCTTGTATGTGAAGGCCTGCTGTTGTATACTGTATCTTTAAGTACCATAGCTCTGGTGTGGCAGTATCGGTCCATGAAGGATCATACGTTATTTTCCTTTGTGATTTTCTTGTGGAACCTACATAATTTGAAATTAGAAAAATTATGTATATGTGCATTCTTTAACAGTATGTTTGGCCCATGTCGTTTTCAAAGATTGTTCTCCAATTCTGTTGAAGAATAAATTAAAACATCAAATTGTAAAAATTAATTATGGTGTCTTTGCAGGATAAGTTATTCAGTGCTGCTGTGCGAATATTTTCTTTGTAACTCCTTACAAGAAATGTTTCATAGGTAATACAAGCTTCAAACTTTTGTATTAAATAATGCTGTTGGGGAAATTAAGTGTACTTTGATAATTTGTGTATGACAGAACAACACTGGCCCCTCTGCAAATGGGACTCCTGCAATGGAGCCAGTAGCTTTTCATTTAAATTTAATTGTGATTTTAAACACTTTATTACAAGTAAAATTCAAAAGTGGTCAACTTAATTAATTAATTTTTTTCTTTATGTCTATCTTGTTCAGCGTTGTGATAAGGGTCAGAATGAGATGTCTACTTCCACTTTAGGTTGGAGTGGCTAGTGGTTTGAGCTGCTTGCCCATGTGTGTGCTACAGTTTACTTTAAAATAACATTTGGTAATGCCCAGCAAGCTTTCTGAAAATTTCAGATTTATTTTCTATAGCAAAATCTAAATTTCTTTTTAGTAAAAACCAGCTGGTAAAGAACATGGAAGCAAATTTAAGTTCTAGAAATGAATGACACTTTGAATTTCTCCTAATTACTTAAACCTTCAATTGACTGATGCCAACTTTCTCCTTGTTTGAATTCAATTATTAGGTAGCAGTCAAATGTTTACAGTAATCCTTGCAAGTAAAAATACTTTTGTTATGAGATCTGACAGTTCATGTCTTATGCATCTCTAGCACTAGTTATATTCAGCTTGTGTTGAGCACATTACTATAAATGGTCACAGAACACAACAGTTAGCCATCTGATTATTCTATTACTTTATGAAGATGCAAAGTAGGACTCAGTGCTAGTTACTGGTTTCTGTGTATGAAAAATGCTAGATCTTCTTACAAAATAATATTGTGAAGAATTAATAGTGTATCAACTTAAAAAAAATCTCTTAAAATTAAAGCATCCACAGATGTACTGTTTTATATTCTCAATTAAATGAAATAGAAGTTTCAGGCTACAAAACATTTATAAAGAAACCCATGCAATTATACATGTATCACACTGGTAAATAAGAATAGTATTAATCTCATTAAATATTGATGACTAATGTGTATATAAACTGTAAATTACATAGTGCATACTGTAAAATTATTTTCTTTCTACTTTAAAGTTTCCAGTAACATGCATTATTATTTAATAATCATAATTTGGCATGTATTTTTTTCTTGGGCATGGCATGGGCATCAGTTTAGGTGCGCTCATTTCACCCGTTCTGTTCATGGTTCATGCTACCTTTTGAGCTTCTACAATGACATACCTGACTGTAGTTTATGGTCTCTCCATCAAAGTATGCACTCTTATGAACATGGTTTAGTGGAATTTGAAAGCTGTAGCCACCTCTGATTGCTGGCAACTTCAAGTAACTTCATTTTTATTTGTCTAAACTGATGCCCTTCATTTTAAGCACATAATGAAGGTTATATGAGCTTATTCAGTATTTATTTGGGAATTTGCAGCTAGTATTTGTTTCAATGGGTTATAATCCATTCCAGCAGTAGAGATCATTTCTCACATCACTGCTTTACCTTAAGTAATATACCACATGCTCCGCACAAAACACCACATAACTTTTCTCAGCTCTCTGCACTATTAGATCTTAAATGTGACTGGAATATTCCCCAAAATGAAAACTGCATTTCTTCGTTCACTTCTGTGAAACGATACTAAAATGTGTATGACAATACAAATAGAATTTAAATTTTAGTCAGTTTAAATCTGAGAGATTTTTTCATTGCTATAGTGTGTTTTTTTAATAAAAAAAACCCTTTCAAATCCCATGTCATGAAAATAGTGAGACTAGAGGGATTGACATGAAAAGTATATTGTGATATAGAAATACCCTACTAATGCTATATTGCAGGTAAATCTCAGAAGCGTTGTGCTAGACTTTGATCACTGACATGCAATTCAAATGTTTTGAGCACTGCAGTGAAATTCTCCTGTAGTTTTCTTTTTAAAATTCTATGATTTTAGCCTTGAGCAACCCACCTACCTGATCTGCACCATCTGGGTGTCTTTTGTGCAAATATGTTAATATTTACCTATCTAGAATTTAAGAAAGGTTTTATTTGTACCGTGATCCCAGGAGCACATTTAAACAAATACAAGGGTTTGCAACCTGTTAAATAAAGTCTAATCCCATCCCCAGTTTAAACAACAGCAGTTTCTTTCTTTACTTCATTGCTCTACAGTTTGGGGAACTTCTTTGAGCTCTAAAAGTTACTTTGATTTTGATTTTTTTCTTTGAAGCCCAGCTAGATGCATGGAGTTAGTTCTCTGACTATGTCTATTGACGGACACTTTTCAGGGTGTTGGATAGTCTCTAATATAAGAAACACACAGTGTGGAATGGTGCTCTTTTTTGTAGTGTGTGTGTTGTTTTGTCAGGCATACATAAGTATTAATAGCAACCACATTTTGTGATTATAGATGCCCGTGTAGTCAAAATAGCATTATTTATGCACTTAGAGAGCAAGTATCATTCAAGGAGCCTTAAGGTTTAGAGAAGTACATTTTATTTGGAGGGGGGAAACCTAAAGGGAGAAACCCATAAAACAACCAGTGAAGACTGACCATGTTTGGTCTGCATGGAATGTTTATTGATCTTTGGAAGAACAGAAAACCAAGGTGAGGGAAGATAATGGGAATAATGGGCAGGCTGGAACCATAAGTAGGACGAAACTCTTGTCTTCATTATAATACCAACTTTTATTTATTTATCAGATTTGTTACCCGCCCTTCACAATAAGGGTCTCAGGGCAGGTTACAACAATATATCATGCAATTATAAAAAAAATAAAAATTCTTTCATTCAAAACAGTATAATTTCAGCAGAAATACCTAAGCTAGGGTTGCAGCTAAGTAGCGATGGGCAAATAGGTCCATGCTGTATTTTTCTCATTTTAAAGCTTGTTCCATTTGCCTGTCCATTTGCAATTTCAAAAACTGTACCAAAATTCTCATACATAATTCCATGCATATTGCTCATAATATTTGTGTTGTATACAGTGATGCCTACTATCAACATAATATATGCAGACATTTTCCCTTACCACATTTTGTACATAGTTCCCCAGAGAGATGTTTTGGGTGTGTGCTCTTTAATTAGAGAACTGCATCACAAAATTTGAAGCGGTTCAAATTTTGAAGGATAAGCTGTATTCCAGTTTGTGTATTTGTTTATGAAGTGCAAATTAGGTGGGTTCACATGAAAATGCAAACTGAACCAATTTATCCCTCATCCCTACCCCAGATATGCACAACCTACGTCTCTGAAGCCTAGCAATTATCTCTTATTGCTCTGCTCCTGAGATAAATAGTTCCGCACTTGTTTCCTCTAAATGTCTTCAAGACATACTTATCCCAGCAGTTCAGTTTGTGGAGGACCTTTAAGGTAGTGAGAAAGCTTACATGGTACAGAGGAAAAAGTAGCCCTGCCTTATTTAACATGGCTGTTTGTCTGTCTGAGAAATATTTACCGGTAATTGCAAATCACCGCAAATGAGGCAACTCCTAGTTTTCAATATGAACCAGGCTTCTTTTCTGTGTTTCGTGACGAATCATAGAAGCGACATGATAATACAGTGGTACCTCAGGTTACATACGCTTCAAGTTACATACGCTTCAGGTTACAGACTCCGCTAACCCAGAAATATTACCTTGGGTTAAGAACTTTGCTTCAGGATGAGAACAGAAATCGTGCTCCAGAGGTGCGGCGGCAGCAGGAGGCCCCATTAGCTAAAGTGGTGCTTCAGGTTAAGAACGGACCTCTGGAACGAATTAAATACGTAACCCAAGGTACCACTGTATTTATGAATGCCCTCAAATATAACCATTCTATTAAACGTTGGTTCTGACCTACATTGTTGATGTTTCATCACTGATAAAATGAACTTGTACTTCTAATTGTTCTGAGACTACAAATGGTGGACATTCCCCAAAGACAACTTTCTATTAATAACACCACCGTATGTTTTCTTCTCGTGATAACACCAACAGCTGACAAGAATGTGGGCAGTCTTGACTATTTGCTTTAGTACTGCTGCATTCCATTCACATTTTTCTCATAGCACGTTTTCTTCAGCAGCACACTTAGAGAGGCTCCGCCAATCCCAAGATACTGCTTTCAGGAGTGAGGTGGTCTTCCCGCTAGTCTGACTATAAACAGAACCCTACTAACAATTGATTTCATTTCAGATATTGAGCCTTTGCTGGCCCAATTTAATCTGTGTATGTCTTCTGCAAACATTCTGCCTTCTTACTGAGCTGCGCGTTTGGAATGTTTGTTATGTATACACTTTGAATTTTCAGAATTGCACCCAAGCACCCAACATTCAGTTTTATGAAATATACTAAACAAGGGAGGAATCTTGAGATGAAGGCAACCAGTGGATTCAAATTACAAGAAAGAAGATTCTGACTAAATATTAGGAAGAGCTTTCTGAAAGTCAGAGCTGTTTGACAGTGGGACGGACTTCCTTCGGAAGGTGGTGGACTCTCCTTCACTAGAGATTTTTAAACCGAGGTTGGACGGCCATCAGGGATTCTTTAGTTATGATTCTTACATTGCAGACAGTTGGACTTGATGACCCTCGGTGGCTGCTTCCAGCTCCTCAATTCTATGAGCCTGTGATTAATAGCCAGCTTCTGGATGGTAATTGAGCCAGGCTTTCAGCTTCTTCTTGCAAACAGCAGTGTGCAACACTCTTCCTTCTAATAGTGAAGGAAAAGCAAAATGAGTTTGTTTGCACCTGCAAAGGGCTTGGTTATCATTCATTTTGCAATAGGGAGTCAGGAAGTGGAGTGCAAAAATGGCCATTTATAGGGTGCAGTGAAAACTTGAGTTCATTTCTTTTATGATTATTGGGCACAGATAACATGTGATACTGTTAGTGCAGACAGCTGTTTCTGCTAAGCCCTCTAGCATGCAATATATAACAGTAACAGATGTAGTCTAGGATACCTTATGTCCATTTTTAAAATTGTATCAACCCACTGCTTTTTTCCTTGTCTGCAAACCTTAAATCTGCCATGCTACATTGTTGACACATTTTCACAAACAGGATAAATAATTTTCTTTGCAGAAACATTTACATTGGAAATTTGAGAGTATTTTTGGAATCCTTTGATACTCTACCAGCACAATTAAATGATTCCTAAAGAAAAGAAAATTCTCACCCAACCTAAATTTACTTGTTTAGTGGAGAAATTTAACTCTGGCACCAGTGCAACAGTTTTACTAGATCTTGTCTGCTGTTAAATTCAATTTGTATTTGTCAGATTGTACTTCAGACAGTTATTAGTTGCTTATTATGTTTAAGTTGGTGCAAAGCTTTTATCGTTGCTGTGATTTCTCTTCATCTATATTTAAACTGGTACCAATTACTGTCAAGTTACATTTTCATGGAAGCAGGGGATTTATTCCAAATTGTGATAATCTTACTGGTTTTATTTACTTAGACCTGTAAATTTGCTGTTAACACATTGCAACTCTATCTTTCCCTATACCAGAAATTAAATCAGACCATGAAATACATGATTTGCAAAAGACAAAAAAGTACTGAATAAAGATGATAAAAGGCAAAATAAAATGTATAGATATTAGCATTAAAAGCACATAAATGTGTGAAATTATTACATTTGAAGATTAGTTGCAACAGAAAATGTTGTTGCATTGACTACTTCCTGCTTTATGGTTTGTAGGTGAAATTAAAATAATGTGATGGAGTTAAATATCACTTTCCTGTCTTTATTATGTATAATGCAAGCAATATAGATATTGTTAATAGTTTATTCTTGTAAAGTGCTGTGAAGCCAGTATAGTCTGCTTATTTTTCTTTACAATGATCCCAGAAAATCCATGTTGTGTGAAACCTCTGACATTGACTGACTGGCCAAGCTGGTGTGGTGGCATATAATTTCCAGTTTCTCATGAAATTTACAGTTAGCAGTCTGGTTTCTATGAGAGACAGGAAAGTTGTCATTTTGTTGACTTTACAAATTGTACAGAATCCTGCTGAGCAGTGGGAAAAGATCTCAGGATCCTGCGTCCACAAATTTGTTCCGCACAGTTGCCATAGTGAATTGCCTTCTCTTCTCTGGCAAGCACAGAGCTGAGCCTATACCACCTCCCAAAGATGGAGTTCCTGAGCTTTAGAAGGTAGAATATCTTCTCCACATGAAGTTGTGCTATGCTTCTGGGTTGTCAATCATATCTCAAATGCCCACATGATGACAGAGACAAGACCTTACCTCTTTGATAAGATTGATGACCAGCATCAATTTTGTCGGGATACCAAGGCTAGTCAAAAATCTGAGGACCCCTGCCCTTGATACAGGGAAGCTCTCTGGCAAGGAGGCAAAGGAACCTAAAGGAAAGGACAGTAGAGATTTATGCTTGAGAAAATGGTCAAAGAAGTTAGGAAATGGAGGGAAGAATATGCTTAACATCTAGAGAGGCTCTGCAATTCAAGAAGATTCAGTCCAGTTCACGTTAGTGCTGCTTTGAATGTAACCCACTAACCTCACTCAATATAACCATCTCTTATTTGACACACCGTTACAAGTACCCAATGCAGCAAAGTTAGTTGGGTCCTCTAATAAGGATTCAAATCTGCTAGTTAGCAATCCAGTGAAACAGCGTAAAACAGAACCCGTAATTAAAAAGCAGAGATTCAAGATTGGAACTGGAATGAGTCATTTGATTTATTGATGTGTAATTCTTTATTTAAGGTAGGATTGGGAAACCTCAGGTGTGGGGGACAGACATGGTTTTTCAGGCTTCTCTTTTGAGCCTGTGGCTCTCCCTGGGCCCCACGCCTCAATGCCCTTGCTCCACACCCTCCTCAAGTGCTTTTGCCTGACAGGAAGTGTCCTTGAAATGCGGTAATGCCTCTGATTTTATGTGTGTAGGAAACCACTGACTGACTGAAATGTAGCCTGTAAAAAAAGGTAAGAGGTGCTTCTGTTGCTCCACTTACTTTTGTCTCTGGCCATGCTCACTACTGACATGTCACCCCCAGAAGTTTGTTTATAAGGCAATACAGCCCTCACATCTTACCTGCATTGAGAAAGCACCCAACTCACTTTCTATGCCAACTGAAGATTTTCCCTCTGTTTAACTTCCTGCAGCTCATCTACTTGTGAAATAGCATTTCTAAGCTCCATCTCATATTAACACATGGGAGTAAACTTATAGTTACCAAGCAGGGGTGTGGGACCTTCAGCTGAGGGAGAACATCTGAATAAGTGTTGGTAGGCAGCAAGCAGAGAGAGAGAGAGAGAGAGAGAGAATTTTTTTTAATTAAAAAAATACATTTTATATTGATCGGAACTGGATCAAGGGATGGAATTGCCAATCTTACATCGATTTTATTACTTAAACAGACAAACTCATTTATGACATAGATTATTGATTACCTTAACCTGAATCAACATAATTATTGATTACCTTAACCCCCACTTTTTTCTCACCACATTTTTCTGAAACATTGCAACAATCAGAGGTGTACCTTGGGGTTGGCCGCATTGGCCCTTGCCGACAGCGCAGGCCAGGAGGTGCAAAATCACTTCCCTCTAGGTGCTTCAGCAGAGGAATTTCTGTAGAGTTCCCTCTCCAGTCAGTCTGTAGTGGGGCTCCCCGTGAGGACACACCTGCTTGACTCTCTGTCCAGGGCTGATGTGGTTATGGAGAAACATCAGGTGAGATGTTTAATTTAGCACAGCCAAGTTGCTTTTCCCTGGTTTCTTTCCTACATTGACCAGTTTCCAGGACGTGCATGTTTACCCCAGAGAGCAATGACTATTGACTTGAGCAGGGCTTACTTCTGAGTACAGTGCGCAATCAGGTACAGCCTCCAAATTAGTGCCTTTCTGCTGGCGCCTTGTCGGAAGTAATGAAAAGGCAAGTGAGGTATTGCCAGAAGTTCCTGCCAGATTTAGGCTGCAGTCCTGTGCACCCACTTTCCTGGGAGTAAGCCCCATTGAACTCAGTGGAGTTTACTTTTGAGTAGACATTTTTAGGATTGCGCTGTTAATTCCTAAGTTTGTCATTGTTGAACCATGTTGGGGTTTTTGGAGGGGGGTCCTACATCCCCTTGCCAAGGGTGCAGGGGAGCCTAGGTATGCCTCTGACAACAATGCTTGCAACTCTGAATCCACCATGACACTATTTTCATCTTTTCATGTTCTTTAGCATCTTTTCAAAAGAAAAACATAATTCCATTTATGCTGTTGATCTCAGTTTATCATCAAAACTGCTATGGTCTCACATGACTGTTACCGAGAAGGAGTTTGCACAAAAGTGGCACAGAGTTAAACTTGCCCCATATCAATTAAAGTGTTTGTAAACATTCAGTGATATTGAAGTACTACTACACTTAACAGTCATGTGTGAGAGTCAGTTTATATCCTATAACCTGTGTGTGCCCAAGTTACATGTTATATTTGCATACTCTTTACTGCAAGGAGTTTAGGGTAAATGGAGTGTTTACAGGGGAGGGGGTAGCTTTCAGGTACTGCCAAGCCCTTCAGCCGTTAGACAGCTGGAAATCTGTCTAACCATGCAGAACATACTTCCAAATGTGAATATTTCTGATTTTCTGTTTACATAAACACACTATAATAGCATGTGCTAATGTTTTAGCTGATTACGTGCTTTTCACTTGACTGTGGCAAGTTATATGTTGAGCTGCTCTTCTATCAGTGAACATGTAGGGGCACTGTAGTACTATTTTTAAAGTTCCCTAATCTGCAGATATTGCCAGAATTGTGCCTGTTCTAATGATTGAAGTAAATTAAGTACTGCAAAACCATATGTACGCTGTTGTCAATATTAGATTTTCTTTGATTGTGTTAGAGCAATTTTCTGTTGGTGTGACATAAGTATATATCTCTGTATTATTTATATGTTGACTGCCCAACAACAGTCTCTATAGGTGACTTAAAATTGAATTTTTACTTTCAACTGCTGTATTCTACTTGATGTAACTTGGTTTGGTGATGGAGGGGAAATATGCCAATACAACAGAGGCTAATATGCTGTACAATTCAAAGATTTTCAAAATTAAGAGTGGCAATAAACAGTACTCATATGTAATTAACATTCAGCATAAAACTCCAGATAAATCTTACATGACTCTAATTTAACACCACATTTCCAAGTATCATTGTGAATAAGGAGGTACAGGATTAGGTCTTCATTATGCTTTGCGAAAGTGATAGTATAGAGATGTCTATGATGTATTGATCACACCCAAATACATTTCTAAAGTACTGTAAAAATTTAATGGACAAAAATAACACAGCATTAATTAATATGAATCATATTTGTTTCACAATTGTATCCACTTCTTTTTAATATTTCCTCCATGGAAAAATATTATATCTAGTTTTGTTTCTCTTTGGCAGTGAATAGTTAAAATTTATTTTTGTTTTATAAAGTACAATCTCCCAGATGCTAAGCAGCCTTTGAGAATTTGAGATTGTAGTTTGTTAGAGTTACCATGATGAATTGGGTTGCATATTTATATATGCTACGCTCCTATATTTAGAGTGTAATGAAAAATAATAAGTAAAGAAGTACGGACTATGGAATACAGCGCTATATGCCTTGGAAATGATCCCTAGAATGAAATGTCCGACAGAGTTCATTAAAGAAACTACACTTTAAGAAGAAATTTTGTGGATTATAACCAACACGACTCATGGAGGAAACCCATACACTGCTTTCACTGATCTACTGCAAGGATAGGGAACTAGTTTCAGTCCAAAGGTGAGATTGGAATGTGGCCAACCATCTGTGGGCCAAAGGCAGAAGTGGGTGTGGCAGAAGTGTGTTCCCGATTGTTCCTTTGCAGTGTGGTTTAAATTTGGCAGGGATCAGATGAACTCAGGAGCACTAGAGACACTATTTGGAGTATAATTTAGTTGGAAATATTTGAGATGGGAAAATAGCTCCAGTTTTCTAATACAGATGATTTTATCATTGTAATTTGGAGTTTTGTAACCTGCTTTGGATGGACTTTGCCTAGAAAAGCAGTATAGAAATAGGTTAAAATAGCTAACATTTTGAAATTTTACTAATTTTGAAGTTTTACTAATACCTTGTTGATGTATGATTCACTAGCGAATGCATAGCTAAATGATGTAATAAGAGGAATATATTTTTTATAAACCGTATGCCCTTCAGAAACTATTTAGTCCATTCTCAAATTTCTGGGCTTGCAACATGCAGACAGAAAACAATTGTCTTGTTGGATCAGTCCAATTTGCATCTAATCCAGTATTCTGTTTCTAACACTGGCCTCTCAAAAATTCACAAGTAGAGCATGACGGTTATGGCTACCCTGTGGATAGCGGGGGAAGGATTCAGTGACTTACATAGTTTGCCACCCCATGACTAAGAGAAAAATGGTATAAATATGCAACTTAAGCTAGTGTTGCATATAAATTACACACAATGTAGGATTTGGTTTACTTGGCACTAAATTGTAGCTACTGTGTAACAAACTTTTTGGATTTCTAGTTGACCAACCAAGTTACCTGCAATCATGCATGGTTTTGAAAAGTCATTACAGCGGGATCACAGTTTGGAAGGATACAGCTGTTTTAGCAAACCTTTTACTATACGAAAGGCTCTTTAAACTATTTTTAAAAGTTAACATTAGAAGATTGTAATTGCTGTTCAGCCCTCAATGAAGTGGCAAACTTTTAAATAAGAGAAATAATGTGTGCTAATTCATATGTGTTTCCCTTCTCATAGCCCCCTGTAGCTGATGGAGTGGTTTGTTAATGAATAGCAAACTTTCATTAACAAGTTGGTGTCTTTTTGGAAACACACTGAACTTGCAAATGATCAGAATGGCACTTGGCATATCATTAGTGCATCAGGAATAAGCTGTAGAAAATGTGAAGAATTGATTCATGCAGTTTAACAAAAGTACTTTAGAATTTAGGCTTTTCACTAGATGCTTGTGCCCCTTCTTGAGTCCCCCCCCCCCTTTCCTTTCTCTCCATTCTCTCGCTATCTGTACAGGCCCTTCTTTTCTTTTTTCCAAACCTCCCCCACCTCTGTTCAATGGCTAATCTGCAAAGTTCATGCTGCAACTGCTTCTTTGAGTGGGAGCGTTGTTCTGCCCATTTCGTACCAGCTTTGTTACTGTGCAGTATTTTTCAGCTGTTTGCGCTCATTATCATACAGCTGGTATTTAGAAGAGAGAGAGAAGCAGGCAGAAGCTGCACTGTCTGCAAGTATAAGAAGTTCTTTTGCAAGTGGGGTACTGGCAGATGGGGCATGTGTTTTCAACGGGTTTTGCTGATAACAGACTGCATTAAAAATCATTCTGAGAAAGTCTTAAGGTCAGCCCTATGAATTCAGAGCTTGAGAGGTATTCAGCTTTTGGAAGCCCTTTTTAGAATATTAATTAACCCAGCACATGAAAGTGACAAATGGCTTGTTTACATAACTGTTATTCCTCCTGCCTCTATTATACTTTTTCCATTTAATGGTTTTACTCTTTCAACATCAATTAATTTTTATCATACCATTGAGAGGCAAGGTATAAATATTTTAATAGGTAAGCGATAGCGGTAAATTTGGGAAGGAGCCCACAGGTCAATGGAAATGTATATGCTTTGCATGTAAAAGGGCTGCGCTTCATTCCCAAGCATTTCCATCCAAGGGATTTCACATAGCTGGACTAGAGAACAATTTTTTTGTCAGAGTAGATCATATTAGGCCAAAAGTCTCACTCATCCATTGGTATGTACATTTAGGGTCAGTGTTTCAGGTTGAAGTTGGATTTTAACTTAGGTTTATTTATGACGGGGCAGGGAACCTTTGGCCCTTTAATTTCTGTTGTCCCTGAGTACTGGCCGTGCTAACTGGGGCTGATGGCAGTTGAGGACCACAGATTCCCCTCCTCTGATTTACACAAGCCACTTTCATAAATGATACCAAATACGTGGAAACAATGCTATTAATAGCTATGTCATTTCTTCCCAAACAAATATTATTTGCATTATCTTTCTCAATACCATTCTTTACCCCCACATTCAGATTACTTATAACAGTTTTATTTCAGTTTTATCTGACTCCATAAGACTCTCTGTATTTATCATAGTCATTCAGGTATCTCACGTTGCCTAATTGCAGTCAGCGGACATCCTTTAGAAACATCCCCCCACAAAAAACATTCCAGACTGATATAAATGAAATGATTATTTAGATTAATAACATTAATCATTGTACTGATCATATTTGACTTATAAGTGATATGGGAGGTTGGAAGGTGGAAGGTTAAAAGATGCAAGCAATGACTAAGCACTACATTTAGTGCTCCTCAACTTTCTCACATTTTCAACAGGAAGCGTTACACGAGTTAAGTGAATCCCTTATAATTGTGTTGTCTTTAAATACATTGTTATCTGGTCTTTTGCATTAATAAAGCAGGGCAGAGGTAGAATTTGGCTGGCTATGGTTCATGCAGATATATACCATTCTAAAAGCACTTCAGTCTCATCACCACAATCCTAGTATTGCATCTGATTTGTAGCACAAGATGCAATGGCCTCATTTACCAAAGCTGCAGGAGATTTGGCAAGCTTTTTTATGCATCCTTGCAGCTGTGGCCTCTTTCACATATAACCATGTAAGCTATGGTAAAGATTTGGTGAAAAAGCTCCCCGTCCTCTCATCTTTCAGCACATTATCAAGGAGGAAATCAGAAGCTCTTACTTTTGTTTTAAGTAACTGCAGTTTATCATTATTTAGAAACCTGTGACAAACTGTGGTTAATCTTAACATTGGTTTAGGGAAACAAGTCAGCTTCAAAATCTTGCTTTATGACCGGGTTGGGGAATCCGTGGTGCTCCAGAAGTTGTGAACTATAATTCCCATATCCCTGACCATTTATCATTGGCCTGCTTGCTAGGAGTGATAGTTGTTGGGATTCCAACAACATTTGGAAGGTCTAAGGTTATTATTTATTACATTTGTTGCTCACAAAACATATAAACCATGTACAAAACAATAGAAGAAAACACAATAAATACAAAACACAATAAATACAACTCTTAATAAATAAAAGTGCAACCAAGCAACTTCACCTAGTAGCAAAAGTTGTATCAAAACTAAAAAACAACAGCTATACATCCCCCATACCCTCAGAAACACTGAAGAATAATTGATCTACAGCACTGCTGGTTTATGATGCTGACCTAAGGTTGACCACAATTTTAGGTTTTTTGGGTTCAGACTTAATGATACCCATGGTTAATTGAAAACAAGTGAAATCTTCCTGCTTTTTAGCGTCACTTTAAGGGCAGCAGTGAGAAACATAAGGTGCATAGGTGCAAACTATTTTCAGATGCCTTGCTTGAATTCATTTTTAGAAAATATTTATTGACTAAGGGTTGCACAAGTTAAATGTGCGTAAGTTTTGAGTCGACTGTATTCATGTCTAAGCACTTGCCATTACAAACATTGAGGTTACTATCCATTTTGTCTGTTTTCCTGCATATATGTTCAAGCTGAATTGGGGTAATGAAATTTCAAAGGTCATGTTCCACAAATTGTCTCTGCTCCCACCGCTACCCTCACCCCCCCACCCCCCCAAAAACAGTCCAGCCTACTTTTTGAAGGAATAGCAACTGCTAGGGGAAGGTATGAGTTCAGGTCCTCTGCGGAGTACAACCTGGTCTTCTCATCTTCTGTTTGAACACGTGGTGGTGGCAGCAAAGGTATACCTTCTGTAGTCCTTCTTAAACAATGATTTTAGGAACCTGCATCCATTTTGTGCATGCATGTGAGTCTCACATCAACAGTTGAAAGCTACGAGACAAAGCAAAAAAGGTTAAGGGAAGTATTCATTTGATTTCGGCCCTTGAGTTGAGAGTGAGAAGCTCCTATTATTACAGTATTATCATTACTGTTACATTTATATCCCACCTTCCCTCCAAGAAACTCAAGATGATGTACATGGATCTCTTCCCCTCTCCCTTTATTCTCACAACAGCCCTGCAAGGTAGGTGAGGATGAAGACGGTGACTTTCCCATGATCACCCAGCAATCTTCATGGCTGAGTGGGGAGTTGAGCACCAGAAAGCAAAATCTTATTTATGCCATCAGAGGAACTGTTTGTATCATGTTAAACCACTAAAGAGACTCCCAGGCTTCTGAAGCAGTGAATATTTCTCTGTAGTGTCATTATGCATTGGGCCATTCAGTCCAAAAATATGTGCATAAGTAAAATTTGGCTCATACAAAGGCTTTGTAGATTTGTTGGGCCACATATTTCTGGTTGTGCAAAAATAGAACTGTAAACCAGGAAGCAACCAAAATATGTTGTGATCTGTAATTTGCTGTATTGTGTCACTGAGGAAAAAAAGAACATGGATTTTCAAATAATTTGAATTACTTTTTGTCCCACAATCAATAAGACATGAGTTCTGTAGCTTTCATCAGACAACCAAACAAAGGTATTGATAAGTTGGTTAAATAATATGTAGTGTTCTTGTTTATGGGAAGCTAACCTTTATTTAGTTGATGTTTGCTTTCATTTAGAGAAAAGAATACATTGTTACCGAAGTGTCTTTATTACAGAAGCAGAAAAGTGACGAGGCAGATACTTTTCTTCAGTCATTCCAAGTCATTACCCTTAGTTAATCTTGTTGTTATCCTTCCATTTCATTAACTTATTGTAAGAAGAAAGCAGTAGACTAGTTTTAAATCTCAGTTTCTGTCAAATGCAAAGCAGAATGTCATTAATTTGTACACGCATGGAGGACTGAAATATCCCTAATAATAGGCAATCCTGTCCACATGAAAAAAAGAAAAGAAAATTGGCTTTGAACCTTAGGGACTCATGCTATAGAAATGCTTTTCATTTGGTTTGAACAAATTTGCTTGCTTGATAACTCCAATTGTAGCCTCTGTCCATACAAAATTATATAGCAGGCACTGAATGACAATGGGTTA
Source organism: Podarcis pityusensis (assembly GCF_964106645.2). NCBI lineage: Eukaryota > Metazoa > Chordata > Lepidosauria > Squamata > Lacertidae > Podarcis > Podarcis pityusensis. Next base: position 38,031,096 of record NC_138034.1, read on the forward strand.
GGGAAACTTGAAAGAACTTAATGTGACCTCCAGCATTCTAGAAATTCCTTTCTGATGTGTACAGATTTGGTGATGTCTCCAATTGGTTGGACAAGATACAAAACTTCAGGGTAGGTTGCGTCTTAATTTTTGCAGACAGAAGAAAGTTGTCATGGCAATAATTCAAGACAGACGATGGGTGTGACAGTGAAGAGAATTGTCTCCATTCTTGTCTGCATGTATTTTCTGAGTACAAAAGGAAATACTATAATTAGACATATCTCAGCTAGGTACGTTGCTGGTAGATGTTCACAACTTCAGTATAGAGTTGGGAAGAGCTGGGCACCATATTTTATGGAATACTTCCAAGGCATTATAACTGCATATATTAAAATGCCCACGTAACCAAGAACTTTAATTTTTACACTGTGTAGTAATAAGACATTATCATATACTTGGTGCTTAGTCCTGCATTTCATTATTGGCTTGTATTTTCAGCACACAGATGCAGATTTTGTAGTGCAACTGTGTAGAAAGATGATCCAGTTCCCATTTAAAAGCAATTATGGGAAGAAATATATTTAGAGGAAACTGTCTTTCCCAGACCTTTTTTTCCCTTTTTTTGGTATTGATTCATTATGTCAAGCTTTATAAGTTACAATTGCAGGGGAAGGGGGAATATTACAAATTTTACTTTATTCCCAAGGCATTTTGAACACCAGAGTAACTGCTTCACAAATACGATAGATTACCTCCCCACATGGGCTGTTTTAGATAGAGCACAAAAGCTGTGGTTTAGTGTTGTAAGAATGAGCCTCAGACTTGTTTCCTTCCCCTCTCCATCCCTGCTTCCTCTTTTAAAGTAATCATAGTTTCCCATTATAACCTAACACTGGGGAGGTCCAGTGGTTAGTTCAAAGAGGAAAGGATTGAATCGTGATTCTTAGAGCTCTCCACAGTTTGGACATAATGGAAAACTCTAGTTAGTTTGGAAGCACACACTTCCAAACATGCACTTTGGAGCACGGCTCCTACAAACCCATTTGGTACTCTTCAATTGGTGGAAGATGAATCTGTGAAGCTCTCGATCACTGCAGCAGACTTTGAGTGCTATAATAGTATAATACTATTTTGCTCAACAATGTGTGTGTTGCGGGGCCAGGGTGGTAGGAAGCTTGACCTTATTTAGAAAGATATGCTCACAATTTGGCGCCTTCACATAATCTCAGCAGTCTTCCTCCAGGCATTCTTTGTGATTGGAGTTAGCAAAGCATTCATCAAAGTTAAGGAAACTCATTACTAGAGTTTTAAAACATGGAGAGTCTCTCTCCCCCCCCCCCCCAATTTAGACATTATATGTGATGTATACTGAAAAGCCTTTTCTACATATGCAACTATAAATCCGGCGTCTGGCCTCTCAACCATATGGGACGAGCTTTTTTGATTTATGTATACCACCTGAATATAAGTTCCCGAAATTGCTTGCCTCCCTACTGACTTACGAATTGTTGTCCTGCAATTTCTCCAAGAGCTCAATGCAGTGTAGGTGCTTCAGAATGAGATCAAGTGTGAATCAAGACAGAATGGGAAAAAAGTTGTTATAAAGTTGAATGACTGTTAGTTTATAGCGCTTCCACAACCCTAGCAGGTTTGGGAATAATCCTGGATCCACTGTTTATAATCTTGTGCAGCAGCTTTCGCCAGAAGTGGTTTTCTGCCAGCTTCGTTCTACTTTATCCATCAACTGTTTTGTTTACCAGAGTGCAAGTCTCTGACAAGCACCATTTATTCTGAGGTAACTTCTCCAGTTAATTTCAGCAATGTAGTCTATCATGGGGCCGCCGTGGAAATAAAAATAAATAAATAAAGCATGTCTCCACAACACCTGATGAAAATGGGGGAAGTAGGAGCTTGTTCACTCAAGTATCTGCAAGCTGCTTCCCAGTAGCTTCCAGCCCCAATTAAAAGTGATGGTGTTGGCCCATAAACCTTTTTAATGGTGTGGACCTAGCATAACTCGGAGTGCCTGTTACTCTGATGACTCGACAGGAGCGTTACTATAATGTTACTATAATGAATACTGCATGGAATATGTGTCCCTTACTGGATAGTGTCTGTGACAATTCCAGTTCTCGTGATGAGTGACGCAGTTGCTCCCTCCCTCGGTGCAGGCATGCACATCTGGTAACCTTTTCAATGAATTATTGAGAAACTGAGCAGTTCCCTGTTGTACCACTCCAGTGTGCAAGCGTGTTCCCTTCTAGAACGGACTTGTTCTTTTCCCCTTAAGCGGGGAAATTACTGTAGTGGGCTCATCATTAAATGGGGCGGGTGGGCGGGCAGGGAAACAGCTAAACTAGACTACCTGTTTTGGTATGGAACAAATATCTACAACTTCTTTCGGGGAAGAAAATGTTTTTTGGTTTTTTTAAGTAAAAAGGGAGTCATCTGCATTCAAGTACAAATAGCCTGTTTGTGTAAATAGGGGAATTGGCCTGTTTTCCCAAAGCATGGAATATTTGTAATTGGTTCAGACCGCTACAGATTTCCAGGGCAAAGCTTAGAAATTGAGTATTTGTGACTTTTTCTCCTTCCACTGGCAACCCACAGTGTAATATTAAGGGAGTCTGAAATGCAAAGTGCTCTCTTGAGCTTCACTGCTGTGTGTTTTGACCAAGTGGTATTCCCAGTTGTCATCGGGTCGTCTGATCTCACTTAAACAATCAAAGTACCATCAGCAGAAAGGGAGTAGCACTTTAGTCTTCTTTGTTTGTGTAAAGATGTAGTCATTTTCTCCTACCCTATGGTACTGAATATTCTACACCTGTAGGAATTACTGCTGCTTATGCTAAAGCATCAGTGATAATTGTGCTTATTAGTAGTGTATGATACTATTCTCTTGGCATTGGTGAAAAATTTTATATTACTTTAGAAAGCCCTGGACAACAAAGGGACCACGAAGGGCATATAGCCCAACCCTCTGCAATGCAGGAATCTTTTGCCTTGCTTATGTGGGGCTTGAACCCATGATCCTGAGATTAAGAATCTCATGCTCCACCCACTGAAACTGTGTTGGATTATTGTGCTAACTGCAATCATTGCTGCTGTGAATGACCACAATACTTACCTTGTAGACATTTTAAGTTTTACATAGAATTGTCACCACTAACCCCTTGTCTTTCTAGTTATTTGGCTCCTAGTGTTTGCATATATTCATTCATATTCTCTCTCTCTGTGTCTCTCTCTCTCTCCACCCCCCATCACACACACTGGTTTTACTGAACACTTTAAGAGGAAACTAAAGGGAGTGTAGGACTGCTCCTTGTCCTTCGCCCTGACCTTCCTGTGTTGAGCAGAAAAGTCTGTAAGGGGATTGTAACCATGTTAGGATAAATCTGTTGACAGTCCTTCCCACAGTTGGGCCTCTGATTGCATGGGGGTCTTGATCGTGGGGAGAAGTGCATAATCCACCAAAGAGGGAAGTGGTTGTGCTTGCAGCATTTCATATATAGGTTTCAGGAGTCCTGAAGAGGGCTGCACTTGTGTCATGCAGTGGTTAGACTAGGATTGGGGAGACCAGGTTCAAGTCCTATCTCAGCTCTGAAGCTCACTGATAAGCTTGGCCCAGCCTCTCTCTTACAGCCTAACCTACCCCACAGACTTGTTCTGAAGATAAAATGGAGATAAAATGGCAAGGTGTTTGTAGACTGCCTTGAACTCTCTCTGATATATAAAAGTAATAAATATCAATACAGGATAGCACTTGATTCATCTGGGGAATAGGAATCAACAAAGGTTTTTGCCATCATAATCTGCTATTCTGTTTTGGTACAAGAATACTTGGAGTTTTTTTCTGGATTTTTTTCTGACGTTTACAAGGTTGCAAGCCCTTGGGTATTCTACAAAGTTTTGCTCAAAGTAAATCTCTTGAAATAAATGGACTTAGGCACCCTGAGTAAGTAAGAGTTGACTATCACCTAATATAAAAATGAAAATAGTGAAATTTAAGGTATTTGGTATTCTTCCTGGCCAAGTAAAATGTTTTAACTGATCATGCAACTAGGATTTGTATATTTATTCCTAAACATATAGGGATAGTTGAAGTAAGCGTTACACCTCCTAATTCTTTTATATATTCATTATTTTATAGTAATGCAGTAGTGTCCGTGGCTGATCTTGACCTTGATAGTTTAGGTGAAAAATTATTTTCTATATCTGATTCTCCTTTTCCCATAGATATTAAATAATGTAAGTTAAGCTGTGAATGTGTTACCTTTTCCCTTCATACAAGATGGGTTATATAAGAAAGAAAGGATAAGAAGAAACAGAGCTGGTCAGAAGCTCACTTCTCGCATGCTCTCTGCTGTGAAATGTGTAAGGAATGAAACTTAATAGAGAAGTGGAAATACCATTGTGAAATTGTAGCTGTTATGTGGTTAGAAGATGAATAGATATTGTGTAATGAAGAACCAGAGAAAAATATACCATACTGAGCTGTAGAAAATTTTATTAGCGAAGAAGTGATTAGTAAAGGGCCCACAGCTACTGCAGCAGTTCAGCATCACAACCTATGTCATTGCATCATATTTGCTTGGAGTTTTGCTGCTACTAATTTTAGGATTGGTATGCAAGAACCTTATTCTGTAACAGAATGCTGCTCCTGATGTTCCAGATATTAGTGGAAGATCTCAGGGAAACCAGAATTAAGGTTTCTGCTATTCTCTAGCCTTCCTTTTTTTTTTTTTTACCACAATAGTATATGAGTTAACAGTTTTATACACTTTTCACGGTTTATTTTGAGAACTGATATTTAGCAGCTGAATTTTGACAGCAAGCATATCCATTAACCACAACTGGGTCCTTTCTGCCACCCCCCCCAAAAGACTTTAAGAAATGAGTAGCTATAACAAATTCACAGGGCTGCATTTATCTTCTATAGAGTCTCCATTTCATCAAGAATGGTGATGAAGAAATTGCGTACATTATATAGGCTCAAGATTAGAACAGATGTCTAGTTGTGGTATTGGCCCTTGGATCTTATAACCTGTTTTGCTAATGATGAACAGTACAGATTTCAGGAATTCAGTTGTTAGTTAACTTGACTAAGAAAACTTAAAGCATAAAACCTAGTAATTTTGGTTTTTAATTTATAACTTGCTAGCAAACTTGCCTGCTAAAAGTTTAATAAGTTGTTTTTGTAAGGCCAGTAGGGAAATAATTGTATAGGCATAAATAATCTGCAGTTACTTAGACTGCAGCTTGGGGGAGCTTACTGTCTTCTCTAACATACACAGAATCTTCTCCGTATTTTGGTTCTCTTACACACAAACACCGGATTCCTGTTCATGCTTGATTTACTACTTTTCGTTTGTGACAAGACAGGCATTTTGACAGTCATGTAATGCAAACACATCAGTTCCCTCTGTAAAATGGGGATAATGTCTTCTTCTTTTATTTACTGTATTTATTTATTTTATATCCTGCCTTTCTTCCATAATGGTACCAAGATTGTGTACATGTGGTTTCCAGATGGTCATCCATCCAGGGACTGACTTGTCCCAGACTTGCTTTAGCTTCAGCCAATTGGTGTCCCTCATGTACCCTCAGATCATACCCTGGGATTTATGCTTTTATACCCACTGTAGTAGAAGCTTAACTTTACTAATGCTCTTTGAGTACCAGATATTTCCTTAACCTTTCTCTGAATAATGACTATTTTTTGAGAATTTGTCACAGAAGAAAATTGGGCACAGGAACTCTTTAATAGCATACTCAGATAAGATGTAATATCTGGGTTGGACTCTCATTCCAGGCTTTGTAAACTCTGGTTTATGAAGCCAGGAACGAGCATTGGGGGCTGAGCACGCATCCATTGTGTGCCAGCTTTGACACAAAGATCCTGGGTGGTCCTAAGTTTCCTGTTATGTCCAAATTGGGGAACTGTAGCTTCATATTAGTTCGCAAACCAGGAAAATAGCCAACAGTCCTAACTTGTTAACCAGTAATAGGCCTAAGAAGAACCATAATACCCAGCTTTCTTTTTTCTTTTCTTTCCTTTTTGTAAGCTTTTAGCATTTTTGGAACCTGACATATTTTAGAACTTGAAGCAAAACAGGCAGACACCATTCTTCTCATTTCTTATGAGGAAGTTAGAGTGAAAATTCTGGCAGACACCCATGTATTTGAGAGACAGACAGACAGACAGACAGACACACTTAGTAGATAGGTGCATGTGAGTTGTGGGCATGTGTAAGAGAAAGGGAAGGAGGGGGAGCACATGCATGTATGGTCTGTGAGCGGGAGGAGTAGGGGTAGAGATGTGTATGTGGTCTGTGTGTATCTGTGGTCTGTGAGAGAGAGAGGGAGAGATGTATATGAGGAATGTGTTTCATGAGTGAGTTGAGAGAGATGCACGTGTGTATGTGGCCTGTATGTGTGCTGTGCATGCGCAGGAGAAAGAGTGGTGTGATCTCTTTTCTTTTTTTTTGCTGGTGTTGGGAAATGCTCCATTGTTATTAGACAATGTTTGTGATGTTGGAGGGAGGTGGGAGGGGGGGAGAGAACTCAGGACATAGCTGACTTCCTGTGGTAAGCCTTTGGCTGTCTTGGGTGGGTGGGAAGCATCAATGACTGAACTGTCTCTGATTTCACCATGCCCCCACAACAGGCATGCTGTGTTATGCCATGGCAACCATTTTGTGACTGGTGCCCATCATGCTTCCTTAAAATTCAAAATGTGCCTTCTGGTCCAAAAATACTTTTTTAAGATAGTGTGCCCATATAGAAATTACAAGGTTTGTCCACAACATAAACATTCAGGAAGTATTCTGCTTCTTGTGGAGAAAATGCAGTTTACATATGTCTGCACCATACCTATATCATGACTGATTTAAAAAAAACACAACTAAAAATCAGGAGACAGTTTGGAGGCCAAAAATAAATACCCAAACCAGACTTCAGTCAGGGACACATCAGATTGTAGGGAAAAAGTAGGAACATTTTAAAAAGTGGAAGCTTTAAAAAAAAGTTTCATATTATAATAGAAGGGGGGAAAGGAACACTGTGTTCATGGCAGAAATGCCATCTGGAGAAAATATGAGCATACTTCCACGCAAATGTCGTACTGCAGTGTATTAAGGGTAGCAGAAGTATCATGTTCAAGACACGTGATAGCTCCACTTGACTGAACAGGCTTCATCTGATGTTTTACGTTCATATATCTGGAATATGAACTGTGACATGGTGTAGCTTTTCTCCCCCTGTGATGCAAACCTGCCCCCTGCAACAATCTATAGAGGGATTCAGCTGGATCTGGATCTTGTGAAAGGGTTCAGCTAAAACTTGGTTCTTGTACATTCAGCAATGTGATAGCTGATTGCATGTGGACCCTTTTGCAAGGCTGTAGGGGTCTCCCTAGGAAGTGATGGGGGAGGGAATCACCTAATGGTGCAAGTGGTCATATTAATCTGCTCTGTGAAATAGACATCTTCAAGGTCTGTCATGACAGTAGATTTCAAATATGTTTGAAAATAGGGCCACAGATAGTATAGTTAAATAGCAGAAATACAGATTTAAGTATTTAAAACAAAAACACTTTGGAGGGTGATTCTCCAGTAGCGTCAACTGTGTTTGGGAGAGGAGTGTCACTGAATAATTATTTCAGATTTTTGTTGTAACTGAAGAGTAGTAAGAGAACAGTAGTGCCGATCTTTCCTCCATTTGGGGTGGACAAGATGATCTCATGAGTTTTCTCGTCAGTTCTGTTATTTTGTAAACACAACTTTAAAAAAAACCAACCACAATAGGAAGGAATTAATATTTAAATCAAACTAGTTGCATATTTTATTACGATTGGATTGAGCGCTAAGCGTAACAATGAAATTCATTACTATTTCCCCTCCCCCAAATGAGAAATGTAGGCTGCTTGCCAAAGGAAATGCTTATCTCAAATTAATTTGAAATTAACTGCATTTTTATGCAGCAGCGTTTGAACCCATTAGATGCAATGGCATAAAGGTCCAGTCAGCTTGCCGGAGGGCCACCGTATAGCTGTAATTAGTGGAAATCGCCTTGTTTGCTTCAGCTCGTAATCGTGAATTTTCCAGTGCTCTCCTGTTTGTTTAAAATGGGGGGAGATAAATTAGCCAGGTTTGAGAAGATAGTTAAAGATATTCAGCCTTTCCTTCGATCCCAGTGGCCAATGTGAGGATGGTGTTGGGGACGGTTTAATTTCCTGCCGAAGTCCTTCCCATGCTGTGTGCTCACAGGCTCCTTGGAGCTGAGCACCATATAATTGATGTGCAGCCTGCATTGCTGAAGCTTGGACTGCACCATTCGCAGCGTGAGGGAAGATGTAATCTGATCTCTGTGCCGCTCGGGGAGGAATCTGTTCAGTCAAGGCTTTGACAGGGCAAAGTCTCCTCCAATAATCTTCCCCCCTCACTCATTATTCCCTTAAGTTCTCCTCAGACAAGCTGTACGTATGTATGTGTGCCGGGAGGAGGTTTTTGATATCGAGCTTCGTTCCTCGCATTTACGGTGGAGTTTGCTTGCTGCTGCTGCTTCTGCTGCCTGATCTTCCTTCTCCGACGTGCCCGAGCATGTCCACATTAGAGTCTGTGACATATCTACCTGAAAAAGGTTTATATTGTCAGAGGCTACCAAGCAGCCGGACACACGGGGGCACGGAACCGCTGAAGGGGAAAAATACCGAAAACATGGGGTTCTACGGCACTTTAAAAATGATTTTTTACAAAGTAAGTAACCGGTATGGTGTGTGTGTTCCTTCCTATATGTATCTATATAGATGTGTCTGTGTGTGTGTCTGTGTGTGTATGTGCCTCTGTGTTTGTGTGTCTGTTGAGGAAAGAAAAATCTGTATCATCAGAGATGGCTGCGGTATCTCTCTGTATTCCCCCCCTCCTTTGGTGGTGCCTGGATGCTTAACATGCTATACGCTGAATAAAGGCAAATAATGAAAGGGCTCAATGAGATGCGAAATCCTTTTATTTTAGGAGTCTGCATGGGAAACCAAAGAAAGATCAGACTATTTACGTTCGACTGAACTGGCTCTTCAGCTCAGCACTTTAGCCTGGTTTTTTTTCCTCCCTTGAAAAAAAAAAAGACCATTTTCTGCTTTCACTCAGTATTTCGTGTTCATTTTGCAGGTTTGGATGCAAATAGTACTGATGTTAGCATGTAATTGCTTATATCAAAGAGACATTTTGAGCATGCTGTGAAATGTTTCAGAGATACAGTGTATTCCCAAGAGCAATGCAGAATACAGTCTGCAGGATCTGTTATTTTAAAAAAAACACAACCATAATTTTCTACAAGATTGTGTGTTTCCTCAGGTACTTGTGGAGCAAGTTTTTGAATTTCACAGAAACCCCTACAAAATTGCAATTGTTTACACTAGATACCTCTAATGGGCATAAACTTCTTTTTAGCCTAACAAAGTGGTAATTTTATTAAAAGTATTTCATAGAGTGCCAAGTGCTAAGCTTTTGCAGGTTTCCCAGTACCTAAAACAGTTGGAGCTTAAAAGGGATGGAAAAAGTTTCCTACAAATATTAAGAAAACAGGAGTTTCGTTGCATCCTTGGACAACTGCCTGTTGTTTAGAATGTATCCCATGCTTTTGAGAAAATGAAGTTGTATTCAGAGTAGGAGTTAGTGTTATAATTCATATTCCTAACATTTGTTTGCTGAAGTAAAATAAATCATTTCATAGTCGGAAACAAGAAATATTACTGCTGGAATATCATGATACCCCCTAGGGGAGAATCAGTTTAATTTTTAATGGAGGTTAAAAGCACCTAGTATATGAACCCCCATTTCTGGAGCTGCAATTTGGTTATAGCAAAAGGGTGCTCTGCAATAAATCGATGTCTTTTTCTAAATATGGGAAGTGCTTTCCAAGGGTTTTCAGACATGCTCCTGTACATGGATGAAAATATGGTCTCCATTATCCTCAGCCTTGCTCTGAAAAAAGGTTGCTGGTGGAGAAGGCTTTTTGGTTCTGTGTGGTGCATGCTGTGTATTGTCCCATGTGAGGCACAGGCTCGCAAATAAGGCTGAGCACAAGAGGAGGGTGTCCATTATTGCTCAAGTGAAAAAGATAAGCATCACAATTTAAATGGAAACCTTGTTTAAAAATAAAGCACAATTCATAAGCGTAAAAAGATAAGTACAGAATTAAGAGAATGCTTATTTCCTTAGTGAAAATGCACTTTAGTATCTTGAATGATTCTAATGTATCTTCGGTGTCAGCAGACAGCCACAATACATAGTGAATGTCCATTTTTTAAAAAAATGGGAATGGGAAAATCTGAATTTGCATGGTAGTGTATATTTGATTTTACCTGCCAACTGGTATGAAACCAGTCATTTTAAATAGCTACCATATTAAGAAAAACAACCAGATATAAATCTGGGCAAAAGCACATGTATATTCCATACTGTTTAGTCAGCATAGGTGTCGAATTGCTCCTGCTGCATCTTGTCAAACCTAAAAAGTTTGCTTTTGGATGTATTCCACTTTGCATATGTTTTTGTATGCTTCTTTCAGTTTCCAGTCTAAACGTTTGTAGTTAAAAGATTACTTGATATAGAAGTGTTGGTAACTTTGATAAACTTCTCTGTGGTTGACAATGCAACACTGCACACACACACACACACACACACGGTTATCTTGCCATATTGCACAAAGCTACTTGTCCTAAGGCCATCCTAATGACACTAGTGGTAAAAATGTAAGGAACTGCCCAAAGGGAGGTAGTTTCATGTGCTTTTTCACATTCGTAAAATGTTTCTGATCTGTGTTTTTAAGTGTTTATCAGAGAATATTTCATTCAGTTTGATGTTGTTTTAGCATTTATACCTATCATTCCAAAGAATGTGCAGAGTAATGAACTGAATCATTTAATAACTCATTGATATGAATAAATGTGCGGAAACAAATCATAATGCAAATCATAATGCAGCAGGGTATCTTCTAGCTGCCAAGTGATTATGGTGCAAAGGGTTGTAGAAAAGCTGGGTCATTGGAATAATTTATGTTCTGTTAGTTTAAAATGCAGGTTGCACAGGCTGATATTAAGAAAATCTTGATAGGTACAGGCAAAAAGATTACCACCCTGTTCATTAAGGGCCTCGCTTATGCTGCCAGACTAACACCATTTTTTTGTTCCTTGTCCCATTTTGTAGATGAAGAGAAAGTTGGACCATGGCTCCGAGGTCCGTTCTTTCTCACTGGGAAAGAAACCCTGCAAAGTCTCAGAATACACAAGGTAATTTAATGCAATGACAGGTCATCTGTTTAAGATACACGACTGCAGCCTGTACTTCCTGCCCAGCCACCTCTTGCATAGTCATACCACAAAACAAATCTGAGTGAATTATCTGCATTCATAAGTACCTCACTTGCTCGAAACTGCTGAAGTTATAAATTTATAAAAAGATAAACAAACCCTTTTATTTACAAATTTAGGATGAATCCTTTTACGTGGCTTCAAAGGACCCTAATATTTTTCTTCCCTCACATCTACCCAGTGAAGGGAAACTTGCAGATTGGGATATGCATCAAGTTGGACTATAGAGACAACAAAATCATTGGTGTTAATCACAACATTCTTGCATACAACAACATGATAATTCCTGAGTCACATTGAATAATAACCTCTCCACAACATGGAGTTCCGTTTATAAATTAAAGAGATGTACATTTATCATAAGCAGGCACGTCAATTTAACAACTCTTTAATTTCCTTTGGTTAGGAATTTCAGTACCAGGGATGCATACAACTCGACTTCACTACTTGGTAGTTGCCATAACAACTACCTCTTGCATTTGAGCTTGTTCAAATCTGCAGCATTGTGAAACTTTCTGGTTTTAACAGATTGCTTTCCATAGGCAATTTATCTGCTGTTCAGTTTTAATCTTCCTTTTAAATTCTTCATTATGAATTAAAATATATTCATTTATATATTTCCCCCCTCAAATTTATAGGTCTACCATTGTTGAATTGTGTAAAAAGAAAAACAGGGAAAATGCTATGCAGATATTTGATTAATTGTAGAAGTTTGCATACAGAAGTTTGCATATAGAATGCTTGTTAGTGCATTTCTAGCTAATAAATCCTTTCCTAATTTATGTGTGGTTTTTTAAAAAAAATCCTGGAAAAGCCAACATAGCTACTCATAAAATACAATGTTTTTGAAGACAATATCGCTATTAACTTGCTCATACTTATTTAGATTTGAATTAGAAGGAAACATCTTTGGAGTTCATTTTATATAAGTATCTTACATTTGTGAACTCAGAAATGCCTTCAAGGATAGTTCTTTACCTAAAATAAACCAGTTTATTTAATCTGTGCTCATCAGATAACAACTGTGCCCATCATTGATGAAATGGTTATGTTTTCAATTCTGTAAATGTGTCATCCCTGTTTTCAGAAAATTGTTCTAAACTAATTAGTTTTATGAGCCTTATTTTGCCTGCAAAAAAGGCTGTAAAATAAAATGCTAAAATAATGCCTTTGAATTATACTTTATACTGAGTTCCAGATTATTTCTCCACCTAGGCCCATTTGTCTACTTCTCTGACTAGCAATGACACTTCAAGGCCTTAGATGCTGGCCTTTCTTAGCACTGATTTCTGAAATCCTTCAAACTGGATATGCTGAACCTAGAAAATCCCATATCCATGGTACTTCAATCAGTGTTTTGTTAGGTACACATCAAATTTATGCAAATTTGCAGTCATGTAGTTTTTGCTGTTTTGGCAAACCCAGGGAAGCAAAGTGTCAGTATTTGGCTTATAATTACATTGAAGCACATGCTTCTTACAAATTAGAAACATACAATAATCCTAGATGTCCAGTGAAATATGTATAAAAAGCAAATGTGTCTCAACTGACTAGAGTTACCCTTTTCAAAATATTCAAATATCTACAACATGTTGTAAATGAAAGCAGCGGCGTAGCGTGGGTTGTCAGCACCCGGGGCAAGGCAAGTAATTTGCGCCCCCTAACCCGGGGCAAGGCAAGTAATTTGCGCCCCCTAACCCCTAACCTGCCGCCGCTGCCAGCTTCTTCTTGCTGCTGCCTGGTCTGGTCTGGTGTGGTTCTCTCCCGCGCTCAGTGCTGCGCTGGGCGGCCGCTGCACTGTCCCTCCCCCAGATAGTCCCTCGCTCTCTCTCCGCACCGCACGCCTGGCACCCACCCCCTCCACAGTGGGCGGCGACCCAGCGGCTCGGATCGGATTCGCACAGCCAGCGCTGCAGTGAGAGAGAGTGAGTGAGCCAGGTAGGGGCAGAGAGCTGCGAGTGTGAGCGCGCGCCCCCCAGATGTTGCGCCCGGTGCGGCCGGCCCCCCCTGCACCCCCCACGCTACTGAATGAAAGTCCCAAATCTTGTAACCAAAGGCTACTAGTGGGGAAGCATTCAACATTTATATAGATAAAACTAGAAATATTAAAAAATAAATAAAACTTTGGAATACCCAAACCAGAAATCCTTTAGACTTACTGCTAACAGATTTGGGGTGACTGCAATCCCAGCTTGAGGTTTTGGGAGGCCCTTGGGCAAGGTGCTTTTGTTGGACACAGTCTTCACAACCAAGTGAGACGGGTCGTAAAAGCGAAGAGGAGGATGCTGTTTCATCTCCTCACTCTTGACTCTGCTTACATCCTCAGAGAGGAAAGTTGAACAGGAGCTTCAACAGTGTGGTGTTAGTTGCATATGCACCAGAGCCAGTAGGTGGCCCCATGCAGGGTTAGAGGTTGCAAGCAGCAAAACAAAGTTAGTTATGTTGTCCCTCTTCCAACATGGTGTCCTGCAAGGGCGCTCAATGGGGCCCACAACTCATGCCAGACGTAGTTAACTCAGACACAGTTTTGGAGAGCCAGGTGACCAATTTCACACTTCATTATTCATAAGTGGAACTTGCAACCAAAGGTTGGTCTATCTCCACCTTCTACTCAAGTTCCTGTCTGCCAGCTATGCCTCCCCCCAACATACTATAACATGTAACTTGTAAAGTAGGACATTCCACTAATTTCCCTCTGAGTGGTGCATTTTTCTTTTTCACGGACACTCAACATTCCAACACTACTGAGCATGCTCAGACCATTGGAGAAGGATTACCATCTTACGATTTTCAAAGAGAGGGGGTTGTATCTCAAACTTCGCCTTTCGCCTGAGAATGCCGATAACTTCCTCCCGTTTCTCAGCCTCTTTTTTGGCTTAGTTTCAGTTGACATTCACCACCTAAGTTTAATATTAGAGGGAGTGACTACTGTGGTCGTGATCCAAAAAACTGTCCCAACTAGTTCAGTGTGCCAAGATATCTATAGGCTTGCATTTCTTCAATGCAGCTCACTGTGCTTTACTTTTAAACATGGGAATCAAGAGGGTTCAAAATAGTTTGTCGTATGACACAGTGGTCTGAACTTCAAAGAAAATATCAAATGTACTATTGGGTGACTGCAAACACTTTGATACACCCAAAGTGGATCCCAGGTTATAGCCCTTAGATTAGCGCCTCCCATCGTGAGGTTTGGGTCTGGGCCCTGCCATTAGGCAGAGTGGGGTGGTTACCTCAGGCAGCTAATCTTGGATGAATTGAAAGGGCAGCAAATAGCTATTTAATTCATTATTTTTGTGCTATGGAGAAGGAACAGCACTTGTAAGGTTTTCTGCCTGGTTCCAAAATAACTTCACAAGCCTTGGGTACTATGCACTTTTACTTGGGGGTGGGAGGTTGCCATTTGGTGCTCTGTCTCAGCAAAATGTATCCAGCCAGTCCTAGTGAAGAAAACCTCCAGGTTTTCTTACTTTACCTCTTGTTTGATTCCAATAATTAGGCAATTGCCCCAAATAAGCCTGAAATAGTAAAACACATGAGATTTGGAAAGACCCATTTCTATAGTAATGAGATCTGCCTCAATAACTAGTGACCAGTGTGCTAATAGTATAATTAAATGTTTCTGAGAACTGCATTGGCCTTTTTTTCTGCTCCAGCACTACTGGGCTTGTGCCTTGCTCAGCAACACCTACTACTTTTGGAGATCTGAGAGCAGCCAATGGTCAAGGACAGCAACGGCGCCGAATTACATCCATCCAGCCGCCAACAGGACTTCAAGAATGGCTGAAAATGTTTCAGGTGAAAAACATTTTGAGTTTGACTTATTTTGAAGAGCTTGTTGTGAACTGAGAAAGAATTCTGCTAGAATAACTGTAGCCGGTTACAGTACCGAATCACTACACTTCCTGAGTCTTTTTAATAACAAACAGTACTTTTCTAATGCAACATGTTTTATAGCTTGCTGTTTTAAAGAACAAATACTTTTTAAACATGAGGTGTGTAAAGGTAGGCTTTTTTGGGATTTATTGTAATTTTAAAAAATGAAAAGCAAAATATTGAGTAGGCTGTTTTATGTTTTAGTGCTCTTAATTATGGATGAGAATGGAATTTTCCCATTGTTTTTTCATCTCTTTAAAAGATAGTAAAGTTTTTAATGAGAAACAGAAAAGAGCCCTCCATACTATAATTCTAAAATGCGTACTGAGTTAAAAACTGTAAAATAAAATGGTATTCACTGGTACAAATTAATGCTATGTAACTGTAGTAACTTAAGCCGCTGTCTACAGCTTTCCAGTTCTGCACCACAGTATAAACAAACTTAATATATATCTGCAAAGCTAAATTAAATAACCAGAAATATAGCATGTTTATAGAGATCTATAAACTGAAAACTACTTCTGAAACATTATAAAAAAGAGAAATGAGCCAGCACTAGAAATTACTGCCATTATGATCAGCAATCAATTTCTTAGATTTAATGTGAATACTATATCTCCAGCAGTAAACTTTCTAGCAATCTTTTGGGTAAAATGTGTTGTTTAATAAAGCCCTTCATAGTCAATATTGTTTAGTTAGCAAATTATTGTCAGGATGCATCAAATCAGTGCTTGCTACTGAAAAACAAACATTTGAAAGCCATTTGTTTTTCCCAATTATACATTTATGTAATCAAATAAACTTTATCCTTTATTTGAAGGAGTGACATGATAGGTTGAGCAAACAAATATTCAGCACAATGGCTTGTATCCAACACTGTGTGAGCCTGGCTATAACTATCTGCTTGCCTGAGAGTGCATTTCCATCCTCTCTTTCCACTACAGCCTCTTCTGAGGGCCAGGAGACATCCAGGAAAGACCTGGAACGTGGCACTGGGACCTGAACTGGGAGGGGCAATTGACCAAAATTGAGCCGATGTCCCTTGTGTTTGCAGCCTGCCACTTCCTCAGGTTGCTTCTGCCCGATCTTAGGGCTCTTTCTCCCTCCCACCCCAGCTCCCATGCCATATGCAACTTGAAAGTTCTCCAGCCCATAACATAGATCTTTCAGTGGAAAGGAAGAATAGGGTTTCACTGAGGAAGAAGAATGGAAAATACGGTCTTGTGTTAATGAAATCATGCTCACACAGCAGGGGCTGCAACCCAGTGCCAAGATACGGGTTTTACAAATAGACGTGGGCCAGATTCAAAGACCCATGAGCAGTAAGACAACATGTGCAAGAGTTCGTGGGATGGCACTAATGCAGAGGAAGTGGAATACTTCACACAGTGCAGGGTCAGAGTATATCAGGGCTTATGTTTACAGTGTGAATAATGAAATTACAGGCTACCTAGTAAGGTTAGTGGGCCATTAAGATTGGTCTTGGGGATGAGTTTGTTCAAAGTCCCGCACAAGAATTTGCACACTTCCTGAACTGGGACAACTTCCTCAAGCAGGACTCTACAATGAAGCTGGAAACAGCTCTTCTAAGAGCAGAAGAAGCTTCATGCTAGTGGATCCAACTCTACATTGTAGGAATGCATCTTCTAGACTAGGGTATTGAACATTTCAAGATTCATTAGATTCATGTTCTTTTTTAAACCTTTGAACCCAGCCTTTCATCTTAAGTTCAGAGAAATGTTTTATCCTCGCAATTGTTTTAAGCAGGCTGATTTGAATTTCAGTTAACTTCAATTAAGCTGATCTACCTTTCCATTGGATTCAGCTGTTTTAGGGATAGAATTATAGTATTGTAGAGTTGGAAGCGACCATGAGGGTCATCTAGTCTAACCCCCTACAATGCAGGACTCTTCCGAACATAGGGCTCAAACCCACAACCCTGAGATTAAGAGTCTCATTATTCAGATGTAGATTTCTTATTAAGACAAATTTGATGTTAAATTGGTTGTGGTTGGAAGTGGAGTGAAAGTATAAATCCCAACTTCTGATTCAATACCATTAATTAAGTTACATTTTCTAAAGCTCAGAGACCAGATTCAGTAAACAAGTCCTGCTAGTGGAAGCCTGCACAAGGACGTCCTCTAGCAAAATGGGGCTTTCCCCATTCCCCTCTCCTCCCCGCCACACACTCCCACCCCTATCCAGATCGGCTGTGTAGGGAAGGGTCCAGAGAACTTCCAGAACAGCACACTTGGCAGGAGCGTGCAAGCTGAAATGCTTTTGCTGAAGGAACAGTCATCATAGCTACATTGAATTTGTCTCCCTACTTCTGTAGGTGGCAGAGCCCACTACTTATCATTTCTAACAATAGATCAATGCAGTTCAGTTTTACGATCAGCTTTAACATTGGGGCGAGTGAGTTCGAAGTGTACCAGTTCTAGCCATAGCTGTCAACGTTTCCCTTTTTTAAAGGGAAATTCCCTTATTCCGAATAGGATTCCTTGCAAGAAAAGGGAAAAGTTGACAGCTATGGTTCTAGCGATGCCAGGAGGATGGGTTGCACCTTCAGTAAGACCTGGCTTGATTATTGAAGGGATTGTTGGAATGAATGCCCATAGTCTGATTTCTGGGGGGGGGAAATCCCATTGATCTATTCTACAAGATCTATTCATTAAACGTGCAATATAAAATATTACTACCAGTTAATACGTAGCATGAACCTTTGGAAAGCAATGACTGTGATCATAAGCATGGTTAGACTATTAAGGTTATCTTGGGTCTAGCATGTGGATAGAATAAGCAGCAGTAAATGTTGCTTGATATCCGCACAAACCCTGAGAAGGCACAGATACAGACAGTGAACTCTGACATAAACATTAAAGAACAAAAAAAAATATTGAATATTGTTAGGACTTTGTGTCTTCCATGATTCGGCAGGTGTGCAGAAAGAGTGGGAAATCTGGCATTTGGAAATTCAGGTTGCTGAGTTTTTGGTGTTTCAGAAGGTCAATATTTGCTTGAAACATTGTGGGTAATGTGTGATGAAATCTCAGGTGCTAAATAAATAGCTGAGTGTAAATTCTAGTGGTTGAGGACAGATCATTACTGCCAAGTGTGGCTTCCTGCCACTCCCCATGACTAATAAAATGGAGGGAAAATTTGGCACAAGTGGGATGGGAGAAAAATGGGGCAGAGTTTCATAACTGGTCCTGTATTTTAATTTGTTTAGTGTATTTGAGTCACAGAATTCCATTTCCTTTTTGCATATTTATCACTTCCTGTGTTCTGAGTTTGAATTATTCTTGAGTTCAATATGCACATCTCTGGATGTGATGCAGTTCCTCTTCTCCCACTTAAGGATCCATTTGTTGTGGATCTTATGTAGGAAGCTTCAGTGTTCTGTTCATACACTCTTTCCCCTAGTGTTCCGGTGGTTTCACGAAACACTGCTTCTTCCTAAGAATGCATATAAAATATGCACTTTATTTCTTCAAAATGCTCTTCTTAATTATATCCCTGAAGAGACAATTTAAAATTGCAATAGCACAGATTAAATTTTAGAATGCTTTCGCACAACTTCTGATTAAACTCTGAACAGTACAGATAATATTGGTAGAATTGAACTTGGTAAAGTATGCCAATGTGCTTTTTAATTCTTAGCCTGGATTTGCACATTAGCCCTTTAAAAATGTTTTGAAATAAATTGGGATAGAGTTTGATGGACTTAAGGTCATATCCTATATGCCTTCCAAATATGCTTCGCGGGTTGGGAAAAACCATCAAGCAGATTTGAGAGCATCTGGAGGTTAGAACAGGAAGGAGTTGTTCTGTACACACAGTAAGTGGACCACAGTCAGTGGAAGGTCAGGGAAAAGAAAAAAGCTTTAGCCTTAACAGTACAAGCACTTCTTACCAATGGTAAACTGTATGCTTCGATTGTATTTTACATCAATTTTATTAAAGTTAGTTTTAGCATCTATCAATTCGAGCCTCATAATTCTCCCTATTTAATGTTTCAGTATCAGTTTTATTTGCAAGGCAGATCTTCATCCCAGTCAGTTCACATTTTATGTACCTTATGCTTCTAACTACAAATGAAGTCTTACTCATTTTTTAAAATACCAAGGCAGCCAATCTTTATTGTGCCAAGCATGTTTGTATCTTATACATGGTTAAGTACAGAGATTAAAGATTTGGAAGCACACACCTCACCACTTTATAATTTCCCCCATCCTAAATTATTTTTTATGTTTGCTTTTACAAATCAGTCATTGCCTCCCAGGAAAGATCCCTGCATTGCAGGGGGTTGGACTAGATGACCCTTAGGGTCCCTTCCAACTCTATGTTTCTATGATTCTATGAAATACAAGTACTGTAAATCCCCAAATTCTCGAAGTAGTTGTATAAGGAGTTTGACTCCGTCCCATGAGTCCCTATTCAACATAATGACTTATCACAATGAATCATAAAAGTCTCTGAAGGTCTCCTGAAAGTTTATCCTAATGGTTGATTGCCTGGTTTTTGCAGTATACAAAATTATTGTTCTTTAGGATACTCTTCCATACATCAGAATGGAGGGGAAATAAAAGTAGTGAGGAGTTAGATGCTTCAGAGTACTTAGAAAGAAATAATACTTGGTGTGACCATGAACTATGAAATACTTCGCTTCAGAATGACGCTTCTCTGTGCATCAAAACAATATTATCAGTGGTACACATGCATGTTTTGTGAGTGGTGCAGTATTAAAAGAAATTCAGGCCTTGAATGGGTGTTGAATATTAGAACTATATGCAAGGATGGGGTTGGTTAAAAGTGCTTCTCAGTTAAATACCAATATTAACCTTTTTTCCCCACCAGCTATACAATTGCACTTTCCCTTACTTCAAACAGTATTATTGGTTTTAAAGGCTATACACTTAGTGACAACTGTGTCTGATGTAGCCTGAGCAATTTTGGAGATATGATGTCACTCAGAGGAGCACATAGATGCTACATCACTGCATACAAATATGTTGTTTTTCACTTGAACTAAAGTAATATTTATCCTAAGATTGCTTACCACAACAGAAATCACTGTATTTGGCATGAAACACATTTTCTCTTTAGCTTTTTAAACTGATTATCAGTTTATTCCTTAAAATGAAAGACAATGTGAGCGATGTCCCAGGAGTAAATCTTTCTAACTGATAATATGAAACTATATTATACTTATTCCTTTTAGTTAGTTTAGAAAGCTGAATAAATGGACATTGCTGTCTAAAAGTCCGAGGTTATGCGGATATAATTTTTCTCCATAGTTTTTTTTCTGTTTAGCATTATATTGTGGAAAAGATAGGATTGTACCCTTAGGATAATTGTTATACTTTCAGATTTTGCCTCAGTTTCTGTAGTATTAAAGAGATATTATTAACAGCTATTATAGATTGTTTCTAGATTCAGATCCACCCCCCCTCAGTTTTGACATGTTGGTTCTGTGAATTTAACCTTTCTTTGAAAAGTAATATGAAGCAGGTAAAGGTAAATTCACAGGTTATTTCATGTAATGCCATTTCAGTTTTTGTGCTTCTGTTTAATTCTGATTTGTTTGTGTCCATTTCCAACATATTTATCCGATCCCTCATTAATTACAATCATAATCAGTGTGACATAAAAATGACAATGTATAGCAAATTATGACAACTATTGGGTCAGGAATATATACATTTCATCATAAAACAGATGTAGAAATTTCATTTATACCATTCTTGCACATTCTGCTTGGTAGTTTGAAAGCTATGTTAATTCTTCAGGGACTATTTTGTCTTGTGTGCCAGTTTTGATTGTATAAATGCATTAATATGAAGTAATATAGTGGCTCAGCCAGTGAGGCAGAGCTGCAGTAACAGCCTCCTGGCGCTGGTGTCACTGCTACTTACTAGGAGAGAAAGGCAATGGCGATATCACTTTTGTGTGGATGCACCGGTGGAACCAATCTTGGTCTTTGAAAGGCATTCCTATGAAAGTACAGTGGTACCTCGGGTTACATACGCTTCAGGTTACAGACTCCGCTAACCCAGAAATAGTACCTCGGGTTAAGAACTTTGCTTCAGGATGAGAACAGAAATCATGCAGCGGCGGCGCAGCGGCAGCAGGAGGCCCCATTAGCTAAAGTGGTGCTTCAGGTTAAGAACAGTTTCAGGTTAAGAACGGAGCTCTGGAATGAATTAAGTACTTAACCCAAGGTACCACTGTACAGTAGAAGTTTGCTAATCTAGACAGTGGTTTAGGTTTATAGCCATAATTCAAAGAATAATTAGAAACTGGAATTATATGTAGTACGTGGAAATTAATGTTTAGGATAATGCTGTATTAACATATCTTAATGTGCGTGGAGTTTTATTTACTGGTTTTCAAGATAAGGTATTTTATTTTAATGGTATAAGCAAGAGAATTACACAATTTATGGGCAATAGCCAAATCTAGTCATACTTAAAGGAACCTATTGAAATAAATGAATTGAAATATCTTTAGCCTGTTTGGCTCTAATAAGATAATAATGCTAGACAGAATATGTATGCCTTTACATTTTGCTTTCCATACTGTCAAAAACACAGTCATTTGCTTCAAAACTCGTCGATGTTTTCTAACTTCTTTGAGTGATCCTGAAGTGTCTTCTAGAATAGGTTATCTCCTTTTATATTGTTTCTCCCAAAATGGTTTTCATAAATGGCATTTGTGTAGCAAATCAAAACTTTGAGCCCAGATGAGTTTGAGAGAAGACGTGCTATATCTTCAGTTATTAATTCTTCTGCAAATGGTTTTGCTAATCTGCTGTGTTTGCAGATGAGTGCCTTATTAAAACCATCAAATTTTATGATGCCCGTTAGTAGGAATATGAAGTAAGAAAATTACCAGACAAAATTCCCTCTTTTCTTCCTAATGTAAAATTATGTTTACAAAACACTGGTTTCGAGCCAGAATTCAGGAAGATTGCACAGTGGCAGATGTACACATGGCTATAAAAACATTATTTTTTTTTTGCAATAAACAAAACCAAATGAACCTGAAATGAAGTTACTACTATTAAGTTTTGGGGGTTTTTTTTTTTTTAACCCTCTCCTTTTTAATTTAAAGTTTATTATTTTTCTAAGGAACATTTGTATGGTTGAACACCTGTTTCACATTGGAATACTCCCTTCACCATTCTGGGTGGTATTGCAATAATTTTTCATCCCAGCATATTCCATAGCAATTTTCAAATATTACATTTTTGAAATGCATTAATATATGAAAACAATACAGTGGAAACTAAACGTATATTTGTACTTCACAGAGCTGGAGTGGACCAGAGAAGTTACTTGCCTTAGATGAATTGATTGATAGTTGTGAACCAACACAAGTGAAGCATATGATGCAAGTGATTGAGCCCCAATTTCAACGAGACTTCATTTCCTTGCTCCCCAAAGAGGTAAGGATTATCACTTAATGCTGGGCTCCTGGTACTGTTTGCCTATGTAATGCATCATCTGCCACCTTTAAGCATTTCCTTGCTAATTATAGTATTCATTGTTGTCAGTGTAACACTGTTAATTGGCGTTGAAGAGGACTGCAAGTTGATAAACTGCCATGACTTAATAATGTAATTTTCAGATTAATGTATGCTTGTGAGACCAGTGACTTTGTTTCAGTGACTAGGATATGTCCCCTGCTGTTTGTGACAGTTGTTTCTTATATGTAAGGGTTTTTTTTTCCAGAGCTTTCAAGAGCTGATTTATTATCCATTGACGGTTTCACTCTTAAGGTTTTTAAAAAACGTAATAGGTATTTAGCTTTTCATTTTATCTCTACTACATTTTATGAAGGGAATAAACACCCATATAACTTCTTCAATCAAATTATATTCAGTTTTATAGGATAAGTATGCATGTAGTCCAGAATTCATTTGTATCTAGGTCCCATTGAGGTTAATTTGATAATTTGTGAGCAGCGTGAGCAGCATTATAAATATATCTGTAGTTGGTAACTAGTGCATTCAGTCATGTCTGAAGATGGATACCGGAAGGTAGTTATCAACACCCCCTTCCCGTCCTGTATCTGGCATTTTTATGACTAGGGCTAGTTTACAGTACGAAGTATAAGAACACTGTTGTGTTAATAGGCGATTCCCATGCTTGGAAAACATCTTCCATATTATGAGACCGCCCCAAAATAATATTATTGTAAGTCGGCCTGGGACTAAAAATAAAATATTTACACTTCCTTATTCTCATCATCAGTCAAAACAAACAACAAAAAGACCAGGTGAACGCTTTTGCAACTCACAACCCAGGTCAGCAAATAAGATTAAGTCAACTGGAAGCAAGTTCTTAACTCAAGTGCTCTTCATTGAGAACACACAACCTAATGATGGTTTAGTGATACTCCTTTCTCTGGGTTCTTTTAGCAACTACAAAAGGTGCAATAGCAAACACTAATTCTAGTTACTGGAATGGATGAAATTAGTGTTTCTAGTAGTTTTTCTTCACTTCTAGCTCTAGCTGTACTACTATATTATTATATTGGATTGGTGATTTCGAATTATACTTTTCTCTTGGTGTAAGCTGGCCAGAGCATCTTGGTGTTTGTAATCTATGGTACATGGGATGCTTACACTTAACAAATACTTTTACGGTAAAACAATTTTGTCTATAATTTGTTACTTGTTTTCTTGAATCAGTTGATTAAAAATAAATGATATTGGTTTTAATTAAAATCCTTTCTTATAGAAGGTATTACTCTTCTACTAAAAGTGGAACACACTGAATTTGTTTCTACATTAATAATGCTGTTCATCACAGGCAATAAGGAATGTACTCTTGAAATAATCAGTAGTCAAAATAGTTCATATAAGAAGGCTTTTTTCAGAGCATTATTCAGGAATTGCTTAGTAAAACTGAAAAGGAAAGGCTATCTTTTTTAAAAAAATGCAATTTTAAGATTTCATCCAAGGAATAACTGACACAAACAGTGGTGCCTGTTTTCTTTCCTAAGTTGATTGTTGAAATAACCTCTTAAAAGATCTATGGGTTATTGCCATGAAGAATAATAGCTGTAAGATTTTCACATACAAATATGCTAAGTTAATAAGTCAACTGTGCATATATGCTATCGCATTACTGATTGCCAATAATGCTCCAAGGACATCGGAACATCAGCAAGGCTTTAGGCAGCTACTGCCAAACCTTTAGCTAGTTCTTGCATTGCTCTTGATTAAAAAACAAGATTGATAATAGGAAATTTCAGCAGCATTCTGCATCACACTGAGAACTAATTTAGTCCCCACACCACGTCTCTTGGCATGGCTTAATGATTACTGTTTTTAAGAGTATGTTATTTATACTCCAGGGCAGATAGTTTTTAAAAAATGTGTGTAATAAGTTTTGCCCAATCCAACCCTTCACCCTTTGAGGTTTGTTGTTGTTTGGTTGCCTGGCACCCTACCTACGCTAGCAATACATCAGCTATATCATATTTAACTCACTGGAACTTTCTAAACAAACATAGCCATGACCTGGGTTCCTGCGTATTTTGCAAATGACAAAGGTTTACTAAATTCAGCATTGGGATTCATGATTCTATTCTTCCTACAGCCTACATGGCTGTGACACTTTAAAAAAAAGTTTCCCACTTGTCACCAGGAGTTGAAAGAGATGGTGGCAACAAACCTGGTATGGTAAATATATGGTTTCCTTGGGGCTTGTTTGGTTAGTCGGAGCTGCAGCAGTAGCCTCCCAGCAAGGGTCATCACTTACTGTGAAAGGGAAGTTGGGATTGCCAGAAACCAGGTTTGGTTCTGCTGGTGGATGTGCACAGCCCTGACATCACCACCACTTCACCCTTCCCTTTTCCAGGAAGCAGCAGCAGCAGCAGCACCACCAAGAGGTTATTGCTGTGGCCCCGACC